>NC_088223.1:51363804-51663804 GCF_036934945.1 Oncorhynchus masou masou
CCCACCTGTCTATTTCCTCCCAAGTAGTGTAGTCCCAATATTGTTGCTCCTGCTGCTGCTGTTGCTTCTCCTCATACCAAAGCCTCTCAGCTCTCGCCGCCTCCAGTTCTTCTTTGGGGCGGCGATATTCTCCAGGCTGATCCCAGGGTCCTTCTCCAAACAATTCGTCCTCCCATGTCGATACCTCCTTTTGTTGCTCCTTGGGGCGGCTACACTCCCCTGGTTTAGCCCAGGGTCCTCTCCCGTCGGTCGATTTCCTCCCAAGTCCAAGGTTTAATTTGTACACTCCCAGTTCTACAATCTTTGTAAGAGCTTGTGACAATCAAGAATGGCACTGTTGTCACTAGGGTGGGCGTTCTATGTTCTTTTTTCTATGTTTTTGTATTTCTTTGTTTTTGGCCGGGTATGGTTCTCAATCAGGGACAGCTGTCTGTCGTTGTTTCTGGTTAAGAACCATACTTAGGTAGCTCTTGCCCACATGGGTTTTGTGGGTGGTTATTTTCTGTTTAGTGTGTTTTGCACCCGACGGAGCTGTTTCGGTTGTTTCTTTTGTTCCTTGTTGTATTTAGTGTTCACTTTATTAAAATAATGATGAACACCTACCACGCTGCATCTTGGTCCTCACCTTCTTCCACCACAGACAACCGTTACAGAACTACCCATCACCAAAGGACCAAGGAAGCCCAAGAGGCAGCCCCAAACATTTCCTGGGGAGGGGGCACGGGGAGTGTGGCAGAGTCAGGAGTCAGACCTGAGCCAACTCCCCGTGCTTATCGTAAGGAGCCAAGGATGGAACCAGAGCCGGTCAGGGCGAAATTGAAGGTGAGCGACGCAAGCGAAGCAGTGACAGTGAAGGAGTTAATGGGGAGATTGGAGGAGAGAGTAATGAGGGAGTTGCTGTTTTGGTGCATGAGGCACGACATCCGCCCGACGGAGCGTGTCTGGGATTTGATGTCACCTGAGTCAGCTCTCCATACTCGTGCTGAGGTGCGTGCTAGCCGTCTGGTGAAGACAGTGCCAGCCCCACACACCAGGCCTCCTGTGCGCCTCCCTAGCCCTGCACGTCCTGTGCCTGCTCGGCGCTACAGCTCTCCAAGACATGCTTACCATGGCGGGCATCGTACTGGTCAGGCACCTTGTTATGCGGTGGAGCGCACGGTGTTTCCAGTACGTGTTCTTAGTCCGGTGCGCTACATCCCAGCTCCCCGCATGGGCCGGGCTAGTGAGGATCCAGCCAGGAAGGATGGTGCCAGCCCTGCTCTCCAGACCACTGCGTCTCCTCGGGCCAGGATATCCTGCGTCGGCGCTGCGCACTGTGTCTCCCGTGTGTCTGCACAGCCCAGTGCGTCCTGTACCTGCGCCCCGCACATGCCGGGCTAAAATCACCTTCCAGCCAGGATGGATTGTGCAGGCCCTTAGTTCGAGACCTCCAGTGCGCCTCCGGCGGTGCCAGAGCCTCCCGCCTGTCCGGCGCTACCAGAGCCGCCCTTCACTCCGGAGCTGCCAGAGCCGCCGTTCACTCCGGAGCTGCCAGAATCACAGCCCCTCAGTCCAGAGGCGCTCCTCAGTCCAGTGGCGCCCTCTACGAGGGTCTTCAGTCCGGGGCCCGCTGCTCCAGAGGCGCCACCTAAGTGGGCCAAGACTGAGGTGGAGCGGGGTCCATGTCCCGCACCCGAGCCGCCGCCTCCGTGAGGAGGCCCACCTGGACCCTCCCCTTTAGAGTCAGGTTTTGCGGCCGGAGTCCGCACCTTTTGGAGGGGGTACTGTCATGTTTTTGTATTACTTTGTTTTTGGCCGGGTATGGTTCTCAATCAGAGACAGCTGTCTGTCGTTGTCTCTGATTGAGAACCATACTTAGGTAGCTCTTGCCCACATGTGTTTTGTGGGTAGTTATTTTCTGTTTAGTGTGTTTTGCATCTGTCGGAGCTGTTTCGGTTGTTTCTTTTGTTCCTTGTTGTATTTAGTGTTCAGTTTTTTTAAAATAATGAACACCTACCACACTGCATCTTGGTCCTCACCTTCTTCCACCAAAGGCCGTTACAACTGTTAAGAGGTTACTGTGCACTTTCAAGTAACTTATCGGCAGTTGGCCACCGGACTGTCAGCCTGCTGCAAGTAGATATAGTAAAATTCACAGTAGAGTACTGTGGCTGATCTCTGTCACGCTCACTGACAAGATGGTGTTGTCAGGAAGGTCAGCTTGTTGCCAACCAGAAGGTTGAAGCCAGGGGCTTCATTTATAAAACTTGCGTACGGACAAAATATGCCCCAAAACTTGCATGCACCAGTTTAAGCAAAAGTTGCCATTTATAAAAACTGAACTTGATGTGAGAATGTGCTTATTCTCTGGCAAACTTTAGTCCATGGGTACGCACAGTTTCTAGTGGTTGAGGTATAGAATTGCAAGAAGGCGGATGTAGCCTAGTTGTAGCCTTGTGCAAATGGGGAATATATGACGACACTATTATTCATAACAAGAAGACAGGTAGCGAAATATAATAAGAAGATGCAATCATTTGCCATTAGTGAGATGACCAAAAATCAATTTAATCTTTGCATTCTAAACTAATTATAAATAGGTGTATATATATATATATATATATATATATATATATATATATATATATATATATATATATATATATATATATTACATTTAATTTCCTTTTCTGACTGATGGTTTCATAGGCTACACTCGAAATAGCCTATAGACCTACGGCAAGTCAGGATAGGCTACCAGCCGTCCCATCTCATTTAATAAGACCCACTTCACAGTAGGAAATAGATGCTATGTCAAGTATTTTGCTCTCTGCGATCCGATCTGAAGCACAGTAGAACAGACAGTTCACCTTTTCCATTAATATTTGTAGGCTACGTCTGAATACTGTAATGTCACATTTCTTTAGTAGATTATATTTCATTTAAAAATGTAATACATACCAGTGCCTTAAGTGTACTGTATTCACACCCCTTGAACTTTTCCACTCTTTGTTGTGTTACAAAGTAGGATTCAAATGGATTTAATTGCATTTTTTTTGTCCATGTTCTACACGAAATACTCTAAAGTGGAAGACAAATTCTAATATTTGTAAATCAATAAATGAAAAATAAAACACTAATATATCTTTATTAGATAAGTAATCAACCCCCTGAGTCAATACATATTATAATCACCTTTGTCAGCGATTAAGTCTCTAAGAGCTTTCCAAACCTGGATTGAGAAACATTTGTCCATTTACTCTTTTCAAAATTCTTCAAGCTCTGTTAAATTGATGGTTGATCATTGCTAGACAACCATTTTCAGGTCGTGCCATATATTTTCAAGCAGATTTGAGTCAAAACTGTAACTCTGCCACTCAGGAACATTCACTGTCTTTTTGGTAAGCAACTCCACTGTAGATTTGGCCTTATGTTTTAGGTTATTGTCTTGCTGAAAGGTGAATTCATCTCCCAGTGTCTGGTGGAAAGCAGACTGAACCAGATTTTCCTCTAGTATTTTGCCTGTGCTTAGCTCCATTCCGTTTCTTTTTTATCCTGAAAAACTCCCCAGTCCTTAACAATTACAAGCATACCCGTAACATGATGCAGTCACCAGTGGTACTTAGTAATGTGTTGTTAGTGGATTTGCCCCAAACGTAACACTTTGTATTCAAGACAAAATGTGAATTGCTTTGCCAAATGTTTTGCAGTATTACTTTAGTGCCGTGTTGCAAACAGGATGCATGTTTTGGAATATTTTTATACTGTACATGCTTCCTTTTTTTTACTCTGTCAATTAGGTTAACATTGTGGAGTATCTACAATGTTGTTGATCCATCCTCAGTTTTATCCTATCTCAGCCTTTCAACTCTGTAACGGTTTTAAAGTCACCATTGGCCTCATGGTGAAATCCCTGAGCGGTTTCCTTCCTCCCCGGCAACTGAGTTAGGAAGGATGCCTGTATCTTTGTAGTGACTGGGTGTATTGCTACACTATCCAAAGTGTAATTAATAACTTTACCATGCTCAAAGGGATATTCAATGTATGTTTTTTTTACCCATATACCAATAGGTGCCTTTCTTTGTGAGGCAGTGGAAAACCTCCCTGGTATTTGTGGTTCAATCTGTGTTTAGAATTCACTGCTCGACTGAGGGACCATACAGATGTGTGGGATACAGAGATGAGGTAGTTATTCAACAGTAATTGTAACGGGATTCTTCTGTTGAAGGAGAGGCGGACCAAAACGCAGCGTGGTTATTGTGATACATCTTTAATAAAGATAAAAATAGAACAATATACAAAAAACAAGAAACCGTGAAAAAAACTAAAACAGCCCTATCTGGTGTAATAAACACAAAGACAGGAACAATCACCCACAAACCCCAACACCAAACAGGCTACCTAAATATGGTTCCCAATCAGAGACAATGACTAACACCTGCCTCTGATTGAGAACCATATCAGGCCAAACACAGAAACAGACAAACTAGACACACAACATAGAATGCCCACTCAGATCACACCCTGACCAAACAAAACATAGAAACATACAAAGCAAACTATGGTCAGGGTGTGACAGTAATGTTAAACACTTAGTGCACAAGGAGTGAGTCCATGCAACTTATTATGTGACTTGTTTAGCAAATGTTTACTCCTGAACATATTTAGGCTTGTCATAACAATGGGTTGAATACTTATTGACTCAAGACATCTGTTCATTTTTTATTAATTTGTAAATATTTCAAAAGCATAATTCCACTTTAACATGATGGGGCATTGTGTGTAGGTCAGTGACAAAAAAAATCTAAATTGAATCCATTTTAAATTCAGGCTGTAACACAACAAAATGTGGAAAAGTCAAGAGGTGTGAATACATTCTGAGGGCACTGTATATCATAACCATTGCAAAATAAATTCCTTACCTTTTCTGACCATGTTGAGTTCATATTCTCAAAGTAGCCAATAGCCATACAGCAAATTGCCATGCACACCTCTTATTTAATTTGGCCTATTAGATAAGCTATTATGATTTCAAGTTTCTGCTCTATTCATCTGACAGGGATCATAGTTTATAACATACAGTATAATTTAACAGGTGAACAGTGTGTAGGCTACCACTGTAAGAGTAAGAAGGCCTGCTGTAGCTTTCATTTTCTTCCGAGTAGACAATGTTTCAGAATTCGCAGGCAGTGCAGCATAGCCTATTAAAGATTCAGGAAAAGTGAATGCCAAACATATTGCATTTCAAACGATCTGTTTACAGGTCTTAAACAATTTGCAATTGTGTTTGTCTTTCAGAAGCGGTCAGATTCAGCAAATGTCACTGCAAAAGAAAACATTATGTTAACACCTCCATAGACATTTGATCAAATTCACCATTGCCTTTTCCTTTTGATAATGTCTTGGCTTAATTCCAATAATTCCAAAGTGTAACGCAAATAAGGGCGTAATTGTCACCATAAAAGGTGAATGATGGGAGTTTTTCAGACAGAGTTATAATGCTCGTTCTCGCACTCAGTTTTACATTCAGGTCTGATTTATAACGGTATGTACGGCATTATAAATCTTAATAATTATGTGCGTGCGTAGCCTTTTCATAAAGGGTGCACACAGATATTTTGTGTTAAATTTACAGAACAATAATAAGTGAGGCCCCAGTTGATGCTGGGCCCCAAGTGTGCTCACCACAAAGAATGCTTAATAGTGGTCACCTAATGTTATAAGCTTTCTTGTAATCAGACAAGTTCAGTGAAGTTAGACGTTACTGTGCATTTTACAATTGCTTCCTGACATCTGGTTGCCAGTTAGGGTGCCAGTTAGTTGCCAGTGAGTTACTGGCTATTAAGTTACTGTGAATATTAAAATGACTTACTGATAACTGGTTGCTAATTAGGTAAAGCAAAATTCACAGCAAAATCCAGGCAACTAAGTGTCATTAAGTTACTGTGAAATACACAGTAATCTCTTAACAGTGCAGCTCTTTAATGTCAAATGCTGTTACAAAGATTGCAGAACTGACTGTTAAGAGGAACACCTCTTTTAACAGTCATAACCAGATATCACTTAAACTGGTACAACACTTCCACTGACGGTTGGCACAAATACACATATATTACACCACTCCCCAAATTCCTAATGAGCCCCCCACTGGTACATTGCCCCCTCTATATTTCAAAGTGCAGTGATGATTGTACCTTATATTTAAAATATTGGGTAGAAAAGTTTTGCATTATACTAGATTATCCGCACATGTACCCTTTCAGGAACCGGCCAGTTACATGTGAGTTGCTATGTTTATCTCTGGTGAGAGCAAAATTGCAAGATTATGTTATAATACTTTATTGCATCAAATGGTTGTTTTATGCAACAGAATAAGGGGTTGTTAGAAGGTTCATCTGTGGGTGTTCTACTGAGGATGGGCCTCCGGAAGATGTACAATGTCTTTGGGGATTCCGCATTCCAGAGCATGAGTGAATGTTTCTGTTCTATATGGTACCAGGGAGAGATGACCCCAGGGCTAGACCTTGGTCTCTACACAAAGAGAACTGTTTTTACAGCAGATACGGTCTGCTGTGAATTATAAGTATCTTTCATACAAATCTTAACCTGGTGACCCATTCCATACATCTGTTGTTCGTCATGTAGACTGACAGGGGTGTCTTGGCTTTAGAAGACCTTTGTACTTTTGTCTCGGGGCTCTCAACGAATCATCTGGGGGTGATTTGTCGACCAGCCATTGTTATCGTAGAGCACTCAAATGATTCACTTTATATATGTGTGTGTTGTATTGACCTGCTCCCTTATTAATGAGTGAATAAAGATTTAGTTTAAATATAACTCTGACTTGTGTGACTTGTGTGACTTGTCTCTCCTCATTTGATAGAAAATAAATTAACCACCGCACTCTGAAGGTACCTTGTGTGTACATTTTATATTTTTTACCCCAGGGAACAGCACTGTACCCTAACCATATATCCACATTTTGAGAGTGTGTTGAGTAATGGCCTAAAATAGGGATGTGACAAATGGACAGTATTTGTTAACGTTTAAACGACCATTTTTTAAAATCGGTTTCCTGTTAAAACTGTATGAAAAATTTATACATTTACATGTGAATTCACAACCAGCTATTGTGTTTTTGCTGGTGACCAGCCTTTGCTGTATGTTACAAGCTATTCATTTGCATTAAAAATACAGGTGTTGAGTAAATGAGGGATACAAAGTGTATTGAAAGCAGATGGTTCCTGAGTTATTTAAGCAATTAACATCCCATCTTTCTTACGGTCATGTATAAAAATGGCCAGTTGCCCATTATTTTGTCTACCATGGCTAGAAGATGAGGGCTCGGGGACTTGGAAAGAGGGATGTCAAAGCAGCAGAGTGGGTTTAAAGGGTGTGTGTGTGTGTGTGTGTGTGTGTGTGTGTGTGTGTGTGTGTGTGGTGTCTCAACCCAATTGAACACTTATGGGAGATTGGTAATAACGATGTACCAGGTGGCACTGCTGAAACATGAATGCACCCTAGGAAAAAAGTCCAATTCAAGACAATGATTGTAATTGTCAAATTTCCACCCTAATAAGTGTTCAAGATGTCCAGTATTTCTGTGTTCATATTTCAGAAGAACATATGGAATCTTTAGACCAGGGGTGTAAGGGTGTCCTCTGGTGAAGGAGAAGCGGACCAAAATGCAGCGTGGTGGTTATTCATGTTCTTTAGTAAAGGAACTCGACATGAAATAACTAACAAAACAATAAATGTGTGAAAACCTAAACAGTCCTATCTGGTGAAAACACAGAGACGGGAACAATCACACAGTGAAACCCAGGTTACCTAAATATGGCTCCCAATCAGAGACAATGACTAACACCTGCCTCTGATTGAGAACCATATCAGGCCAGACATAGAAATAGACAAACAAGACATCCAACGTAGAATGCCCACTCAGATCACACCCTGACCAACCAAAACATAGAAACATACAAAGCAAACTATGGTCAGGGTGTGACAAGGGGTTTGTAAACATTTTCAGTCTGGGACCCAAAAGAGAAATTCAGTGTTTTCCTGGGACCCAAGCTCATGAACACATACCGCCTTTTGGGGGTCCTAAGTGAGATTTGGTTGGGGGGCCCCCAACCATTTTACCATGCCTTATGCTATGTTAATATGATATGAGTTAAAGTGACTAACAAAATCAATGTGGGACCCCTGGAGGTCACAGCCCCTGTGCACGTGCCGTGCTTACCCAGTCGGTTCGGTGTTCGTCCATGATAACTACAAGCTTAGATAGCTGGCAAGACCAACTTACCAATCTAAAAATTGTTAGCTGACATGGTTAATTGAGTAGCTGTCAGTGACTGACATAAGAGAAAAACTACTGCTGCACAAGCACAACCATATTCTACCTACTGTTCTACGTGAAATGTGTTGTCCTTTGTTGCTCAGTTGGTAGAGCATGGTGCTTGTAGTATCATGGTAATGGGTTTGATTCCCGGGACCACCCATATGTAAAATGTATGTACACATGACTGTAAGTTGCTTTGGATAAATGGTATATATTCTAACTCTCAACAGTCATTTGAGACCCCAACTGTTAGTTTTTTTAAATGTCTGCGACCCATACTTTAAGAAAGGCTGTGTTAGACATTCCAGAATGGTGATAAAAATGCATGCTGAGGGCTATTATTAGAGAGCCACTCTACAACTGATCACTTAACCCAAACAGATCTATAATAGATAAAAAGACTAAATATGTTACAAATTTCCCCGGTCTCCACTTACTAATAGTGAGCGCTCAACTTTCAAGCAATTTCCCCCACTCCTAGGAAGTTCTGACAAGGGCGACAAAGTTTGAGGATATTTGAAACCTAAAGTAAAGGACATTAATGTTACGAGTAAAGTAGGAAGCCCAGGTTTCGATAGGCAATGACTTATTAATGTGTCGTGAAAGGAGTGTGGATATTTGTCCTGGCAAGGCAGTTTTATGCACTGACTGAAATGGGAGATGATAATTATGAAGTTATTACTCCGCTGGTCTCGGGAAGAAATTCCTCATTGTCCGAGCCCGAGTCATGACCAAGTAAAAATGTATCCGACACCGACACCGAGACACTCAATATGTGGTCTCGAGACCGGACTCGAGACTGAGAATACTCTGCTACAACGAAGGCTGGTCACAAGTGAAAACACACTTGGTCACCAGCCCAGGCTTGGTCACCAGCCCATGCTGTTTTTTTTTCTCCAGCAGGGGGCGAAGGAGATTGAAGTGGCAAAAGTCAGGGCAGTCCATTGGATCTCCTTTGCAGAGGCAATCAAGAGGATTTAGAAAGAAAATGATGCTATTGTTGAAGATATGGTCATGGATGCACCACAGCCATTAGTGAATGTTTGTCAATCAAAAGAACCGGCCACTGTGTGTAAAAATAAGAAAACCAAATACCATTCCATTCACCAATCCCGTCTGTATAATGTATGTTTTTGTTAAGAAATTGTAATACAATGTCGAAATTGACACGTTGTTTTTGTGTTTTATTGACACGTGGGTAATTTTTCTATTGATCCAGCAGAAACGTAGCCTGTGCAGCCCACGCCAGTGCGCTCTTTCATCCAGACGGAGTGCCCTGTTTTTGACCCCGGCATTCTCAGCGCCTGTGGCTACATGGAGTGACTTACTCAGTATTTATTTTAACCCAAGTAAAAAAACAGAATGCATCGTTGAGACAAACATATGTTTTTGCTTAAAAAAGTCACATTGTTGCTGATCATTCATAATGCAGTCTAGACAAATGATGTAAACACGTTATGCTTTTTGTGTAAATTATTTATTAGTAGACTAGAGACAGCCTACTCATACAGACATCTACTTCAGCACTCGAAAACCTTTCTCCGTATAGGTAGGGTTTTCAGTGGTTACATTCGCCAACGCCAATTCCCGCTCTTGAAACATATGCTGATATGCCCCTTATCTTTCATGTCAGCAAGAAATAATCTTTCAAATAAAATAGATACACTAGTATAGCAGTTTTGCACAGATCCATACAAACTGTGTGTGCCTCCAGTTGACGAACTGCACTTCCTCCCCAGTTACCCTTACACACAGGTGTTCGGAGCACGCTAGATAGCTATACTGAACAAAAATATAAAAGCAACATGTAAAGTCATGTACATCAAATATGAATAGGTTAATAGTTTTGCCACACAAAACACACAAATCAGGTAGATTATGTGATGCTGCCTGCTGATATAAGGCTATGGAATCAGGCCTACTCAACACTGCCATCAAGTGGCTAAATTCGGCAAGGACTTATTCTTGAGGCAAAACCAGAACTGCAGGCCTATGTATTTTTCGATCTCTATCACACTTATTCATTCTATTGAAAGTGTGTGAATATATCAGATTGATGATCTCCATATTATAACTCTATAGTTACTCGAGTTGGCTCCCGAGTGGCACAGCAGTCTAAGGCACTGCATCTCAGTGCTTGAGGTGTGACTACACACACCCTGGTTCAAATCCAGGCTGTATCACAACCGGCTGTGATTGGTAGTCCCATATGGCAGTGCACAATTGGCCCAGTGTCATTTGGCTGGCGTAGGCCATCATTGTAAATAAGGATTTGTTCTTAACCGACTTGCCTAGTTAAATAAAAACTGTATCACACCATTATGTTAATATAAAAAAATACAGAATGATTGAGTTGTTTTGCATAGCAACCACTAGTCAGTCTCCCATATGCAAATGTGTATTACTGTAATTTTGCTTTGCCAAATTCCATGGCTATGAAAGCTCATTTTCCTCTTTGAATTGAGAAACAGAACACTTTTTGAGTAATTTATGTTTCATTATGCCTGTATTCCATTATATACAGTGTACACCAATATAGTGTACACAGTGTTCAAACCATTATGAACACCTGCTCTTTCCATGACATAGACTGACCAGGTAAATCCAGGTAAAAGCTATGATCCCTTATTGATGTCACTTGTTAACTCCACTTCAATCAGTGTAGATAAAGGGGAGGAGACGGGTTAAAGAATGATTTTTTGAAGCCTTGAGACAATTGAGACATGGATTGTGTATGTGTGCCATTCAGTGGGTGAATGGGCAAGACGAAAGATTTAAGTGCCTTCGAACGGGGTATGGTAGTAGGTGCCAGGCGCACCGTTTTGTGTCAAGAACTGCAACGATGCTGGGTCTTTCAAGCTCAAAAGTTTTCAGTGTGTATCAAGAATGGTCCACCACCCAAAGGACATTCAGCCAACTTGACAACTGTGGGAAGCATTGGAATAAACGTGGGCCAGCAACCAAAGTGGAACGCTTTCGACACCTTGTAGAGTCCATGCCCCGACTAATTGCTGCTTTTCTGGGGGCAAAATTGTGTGTGTGTGTGTGTGGGGGGGGGGGTATTAGGAAGCTGTCCTTAATGTTTTGTACACTCGGTGTATACTGTGTTAATATAGCTATTTGTCTTCTCCAACCCCCACACTTATGCACACGATGAATTCCTCGAAGCACATGGTCACAGGCTTTTAGACACTCATTAGCCCATATTAATACAATAAGTGTCAGCTCTAATTACACAGTGTTGTGTCAGATTTTGGGATTGGGACACCCCCTAACTCTATACATGGGGTGCTACACTCTTCCCACACAGCACTGCTTCTCACACAGACACAATATATGGATTGTTTTCTCTCACTGTTGCCTTTGTCTCACACTGACGTACGCACACTGACATTTACACTCACGTACACACTCTCTCTCTCTGTCTGTTTTGCTCTCTCTCAACTCCACAAGCAAGAATCACAGACTGCATACATTCACAGACTGCAATTTGAACACAATCCCCCAAGGTTACATCATGACATGGACATGCAGAGACATAGACATGACATACACATGCAGAGACATACAGAGGACCAACAGCGTTTGGTTCGGGACAGGCAGCTGTTTAAGGAACGTCCCTACCCCACTCTGTCTCCGTTGGGTTGTCTCGTATATAGACAGCACACGCTGAGTTGTTACAAAATCTTAATTAAGGCTCTTAATCGTCCGTGCCGTCGCCTGGCCAATGTTGTGCAATCACGTGAAATACTGCAAAACCCAGCATGAGGGAGTGGGTGTCGAACATGGCTGTCCTCTTCTGCATTTTCATTCAGTTGGGTAGGTGGGTGGAGGGTGTCTTTTGTCCAGACTAGTCTTCAAAAACACAAATAAAATTCAACAGGCTAGGTCCAGTAGAAATGTGTTACTGTTACAGCATTGCCACATTCTAGATCAGTCCAAAACCTTTACTGTTGGTTTAGTTTCGTGTCAGAACAACATTTCATAATGCAGGGATGAAAATGTGGACACAGGTTCTGCAACACTCAGAACCTGTGCCGCATTCTGTAAAATATCTGACAGTACACCCGTGAATATCTCCTTACTTGTGTCAGGCTTCTTGACAGCTAGCCACACACATATGTTTGTATGCTGTAGGCAAAACAAGGGTCTTGACTGAAAATGCCCCCCCAGAGACATCCTCAGTCAATTGCTCAACTTTTTTTTAGTTATCAAAGTTAGTCACTGTCCATGAAGCATTATTTTTGTCTGGTACAGACAAGCATACACCTTTGGTTTGAAATGCATTCATATAGAGATAGGTTGTGATATACTTTTGTAGGACTGCATAAGTAGACTTTACAAATTGGGCAGACATCTTAGAGATATCAGCAAACATTTGATTTCAAGTGTGATATGGGTTTAGGGGACGACCTTGTGGTACTCCACAATCAACTGCTACTGCTATGGGTTCTGAGTATTGACCACTGACACAACAGACTTCTGTCCACCAGTGAGGTAACTTTCAAACCAGGATATGTGTAACACTCTGATCTGTTTCACCTGTCCTCGCTAGTCTCCACCCCCTCCAGGTGTCGCTTGTTTTCCGCAGTGTATTTATCCCTGTGTTTCCTGTCTCTCTGTGCCAGTTTGTCTTGTATGTTCCAAGTCAACCAGTGGTTTTTCCCGTACTCCTGCCTTTGCTATTCTCTTTTTTTCCTAGTTCTCACAGTTTTGAACCTTGCCTATTCTGGACCCTGTACCTGCCTGCCTTGACCACAAGCCTGTCTGCCACTCTGTACCTACTGGACTCCGATCTGGTTTTGACCTTTTACCTGTCCACAACCATTCTCTTGCCTACTCCTTTTGGATTATTAAACATTAAGACTCCAACCATCTGCCTCCTGTGTCTGCATCTGGGTCTCGTCTTGTCATGATAGTACGAACTGGCCATGACTGACCCAGCAGACTAGGATCAGCTCCTCCACGTTGTTTCCCTGCAGGGAGCCACCATTGGAAGACATTAGGAGTTGTTGCAGGGCCTTTTGGAAGGGCTCAGTTCCTTAACGGAATGCCACAGCCATGGGTTGAAGGCTATTCTGGAGCAAATCAGGGAGTTAGCTCAGAGGCTGTCTGCCACCTCTGGGGAAAAAAACAATCGTCCATGAATTCCCCCCCCCCCCATCTGTGGTGAGTTTGTACAGCCTATCCCGACTCCCCAACAACCCCGCTTACCACCACCGGAGCCATATTCAGGGAATCCTGGTGCCTCCCGGGGTTTTTTTTCTCAGTGCTTGCTTATTTGTGAGCTACAGCCATCTTCGTTTCCTTCAGACCGATCGAAGATGGCATATCATTACGCTAATGTCGGGAAGGGTGTACTCCTGGGCTACGGCAGTTTGGGAACAACAATCTGCAATTTGGAGGAATTTATGGCAGAGGTTAGAAAGGTATTTGAGTCTCCGTTATCCTGGAGAAAGGCGGCCAGTAAACTGCTTGGATTACGTCAACTCCTGTAGTGTGGCAGACTACATGGTTGCTGTTCGCACATTGGCTGCCAAGAGTGCCTGGAATCCGGAGTGTCTTTTCGATACTTTTCTGTACGGATTATCTGAGGATGTGAAGGATGAGCTAGCTGCTCGGGAATTACCGGTGGACCTCGACTCCCTAATGATCATAATCAATGGCCGCTTAAGGGAACGTAGGCGTGAGGAGGTCTGGTATTGGGCACACTCGTGGACCTGCTATTGCTCGTTCACCTTCGAGGGAATCCAGAAGTTTTCGAAGGTAGCTTTTCAGAGGATTTTTTTCCCAGAGCTTGGTATTCCCACTCAGCCTCTCTGTTCCCATGGATGCTAGGGCACTGGACAGCAGCTCTATAGGGTAAGTCACCCATAGTACTGTGCCCGTTCAATTATGTGTTTCTGGTAACCACAGTGAGACCATACAGTTCCTCCTCATTGCATCTCCCCATGATCCAGTCGTTTTGGGATTTTCCTGGCTACACACACAATCCTGTGATTGACTGGACCACAAGCTCCATCCTGGGTTGGAGCCCATTTTTGCCATTCCCACTGCCTTCAAGCTGAACAGCGCACCCCAAGTAGTCTTCCTCAGGATGTTAACAATACTGTGGTTGTCTCTGCCATTCCCACGTAGTACCATGACCCCCTGGAGGTCTTCAGTAAGGCAAGTACTACTTCCCTACCCCGCACCGTCCTTATGACTGTGCCACTGATCTTCTCCCAGGCACTACACCTCCTCGGGGTTGGTTGTATTCTCTGTCCGGACCTGAGACCAAAGCTATGGAGGAGTCTCTAGCCACTGGGGCTGTCCATCGGTTTGCATCTCCTGCTGATGCAGGGTTTTCTTTGTGGAGACGGACAAGACCCTGCGTCCGTGCATTTACTATCGGGGACATAACAACCTTACTGTCAAGAATCGTTACACTCTACCTCTCCTCAGCGTTTGAACCTCTTCAGGGGGGCTCCATATTTTGAAGTTGGACCTTCGAAATGCCTACCACCTGGCTCGGATACGTGAGGGGGATGAGTGGAAGACAGCCAGTGGACATTATGAGTACCAGGTCATGCCATTTGGACTCCCCAATGCCCCCTCTTTTTTTTCCAGGTTTTGGTCAATGATGCGCTTCGGGACATGCTAAACCGATTTTGTGTTTGTGTACCTTGACAACATCACATTTTTTTCTCCTATCTGCCCAAGAACATGTTCTTCGTGCCAGACAGGTCTTTCAGCGCCTCCTGGAGAACCAATTGTTTGTGAAAGCTGAGAAGTGAGTTCCACCGCTCTACTATCGCCTTTCTGGGATATGCCATTGCTGAGGGCGATGTTCAGATGGATCCTGGACAGGTGAACGCAGTGGTTGATTGGCCTCAACAAACGTCCAGGGTGTGGTTGCAACGGTTTCTTGGTTTTGTTAACTTCTACTGCTGTTTCATTTGGGACTACAGCACCCTGGCGGGCACCTTCTCAGCACTCACCTCTCCCAAGGTACTGTTCAAATGGTCTCCAGCTGTCAACAAAGCCTTTGACCTGCAGCATCGGTTCACGACCGCACCCATCCTTATCCATCCGGAACCCTCCTGTCAATTTGTGATGGAAGTTGATGCTTCGGCTGTTGGAGTGGGGGCCATCCTGTCCCAGCGATCTACCCAGGACCAGAAGCTTCATCCCTGTGCCTTCCTGTCCCATTGTCTCAATCCTGCAGACAGGAACTATGTTGTAGGCAACCGAGAACTCCTGGCAGTTAAGATGGCGTTGGAAGTGTGGACGCACTAGCTGGAAAGAGCAGAACAGCCATTCTTGGTCTGGACCGACCATAACTTGGAATATCTCCGTACAGCCAAGCGCCTCAACTCCAGGCAGGCCCGGTGGGCCCTTCTGTTTACCAGATTAAACTTCACAATTTCCTAGCACCCAGGGTAAAAAAAAATGTGAAGCTTGACACTCTCTCCTGCCTATACAGTTCCTCTGCCACACTCTCAACCTCCAAAACCATTCTCTCTACCACATGCCTTGCTGCCACTGTGGATTGGGGTATTGAGAACCTGGTTCACAACACTCCCAGCCTGGACCTGAAGGTGGCCCGGCTAACCGGCTGTTTGTCCCTAACCCAGTACGGTCCCGGGTCCTGGAATGGGCTCTGTCATCCAGGGTCACGTTGTACACTAGCCTTCCTCCGACGTTTCTGGTGGCTCACCATGGTTCCTGACGTCTCTGCCTTCATCGCTGTGTGCTCAGAACAAGA
The DNA here is from genome assembly GCF_036934945.1 of Oncorhynchus masou masou. NCBI lineage: Eukaryota > Metazoa > Chordata > Actinopteri > Salmoniformes > Salmonidae > Oncorhynchus > Oncorhynchus masou. Next base: position 51,379,872 of record NC_088223.1, read on the forward strand.
CTCCACGGCAAGCTCCTTCAGCCTCTACAGGTCCCTGGTCTCATAGATCTCTGGACTTTGTCACGGGCTCCCTCCGTCTGATGGCAACACTGTCATTCTGACAGTTGTCGATCGGTTCTACAAGGCCGTCCGTTTCATCCCTCTCCCCAAACTACCTTCTGCCAAGGAGACGGCCCAGTTTATGATGCAGCATGTCTTCCGGATCCATGGACTCCCAGTAGACATGGTCTCCGATCGGGGTTCTCGTCTCATTTCTGGAAAGCATTCTGCACCCTTATTGGGTCGTCGGACAGCCTGTCATCCGGATTCGATCCCCAAACTAACGGTTAGTTGGAGCGAGCAAACCAAGACCTGAAAACCACCCTGAGATGCCTGGTCTCAACCAATCCCACTACCTGGAGCCGACAACTGGTTTGGGTGGCGTATGCCCCGAACACCCTTCCCAGTTCTGTCTTGTGTTACCCCTTACTCTCCGTATTCACCCTACTTTCCATGCGTCTCGGATTTAAACCAGTGTCTCACTGTTTTGTCTTCTGCCCCTCCCCATGTCACTGATGGCCATCCGGCCTACACGGTGAACCGTCTCCTGGGTGTTCAACCATGGGACAGGGGTTTCCAGTACCTGGTTGACTGGGAGGGTTAAGGACCGGATGAGAGGTGCTGGGTTCCTGCTAGAGACATCCTGGATCCAGCCCTCATCACCGACTTCCACCGCCAACACCCCGGTCAACCAGGTATGAGCCGAGGTAGGACCCCAGGTAGCGTCCCGGGGGCGGTACTGTCACACCCTGATCAGTTTCACCTGTCCTCGTTATTGTCTCCACCCCCTCCAGATGTTGCTTGTTTTCCCCAGTGTATTTATCCCTGTTTTTCTGTCTCGCTGTGCCAGTTCGTCTTGTATGTTCCAAGTCAACCAGATTAATTCCCCCCCCCCCCCCGTACTCCTGCCTTTGCTATGCTATTCCCTTTTCTAGTCCTCCCGGTTTTGACCCCTGCCTGTTCTGGACTCTGTACCCCCCTGCCTTGACCATGAGCCTTTCTGCCACTCTGCTCTGGTTTTGACCTTTTTGCCTGTCCACGACATTCTCCTTTTGGATTAATAAACATTAAGAACCCAACCATCTGCCTCCTGTGTCTGGGTCTCGCCTTGTGTCATGATAATATGGGGCAAATACTGAAACAATAGGTATCAACACAAGGCTATTTTCTTTAAACAGAAAGGTGTTTGACGCTTTGAGTAATTACTTTTGTAAGGCGTTTTATTCATCAGATAAGCTTTTTATTCAGTGGGGAGGTAAAGGCCATGTGGTTTGGGAGACCTAGTTCCCCACTGATCATTAAGGAACAGATGCCATGATGGAACACTTGTGACAGACAAGTCGAACATGAGCGTGACATGTGTTAAACAGGCGTATCCACATAACGCTGAGGTCTGACAAGATGATGGGCAGATTCAATCATTATTACTTTCCCTTAAGCCTGTGATGAATATTCAGTACTGCTCTTTTAAAAGATATGTCAGGATGCCAATGGTTTGAACAGATTGTCAGTGGTCAACACATTAAATGGTATAATAATCTGCATGCCATTGGCAAGTATTTATAAGCTTTTACTGAGATTTGATAATCGGCTTGATAGATATGAGAGGAAAGCTCACTTAGACTATTTCCTAGTAGACTAAGCATGCTAATTTTTAAATTAGGACTCAGTTCCCACAATGTGTTATCACAAGCTCCGAGCTGGGTAAGGATTACATGATACATCTAAATGTGGACCTGTATCACATTAAATGGATACTAAAATTAATTGAATCATTCATGAATCCTACACACTTTCAGAAAGTTTTCTTTCAGTCACTGGTACTTCTCACTTTCATACACCCCAGCCCATCCAATCTTACAAAGTTGCCAAAGACAGTGAGTAAGGCCTGGGGAGGGACATGCCAGGGAGGTGCCTCCCCCCCTTAATTACCCTCCAGAACCGTGCGGACCACAGGGGCTGGGTTAATCACTTTAGAGGCCCGGGGGAGAGATGGGAAGTAGACAGTAGCGTGACAGCCGGGGGAGCACTGGCACGACTAATCCCGTTAGACCAGGGAAAAAGGGGGACGCCATCGCTCCTACTAGGCTGAGGAAAAAATGTTTTTCCCAGGAATGAGTTCACCTGTATGGTAACACAGAAAAGTTGGCCTTTTGATGTCTATTAGATTTAGACAATTACACTTGGCACATACAAATGTCTTTTTTTTTATCCTGGGCATCACTTATTGATGCATGAAACGAAATCGGCGACAGTGGCATTGCATGAGATCCTCTTTCATGCCATAGTAAAGCAGCCCTTTTAAACCCAGCGTAACCAGCCTCTAACAGTGAGAAGATGGGAAGGGCTGCTGTTAGGATAGAGCTTACTTCATCTGCTATTGTAAGCGCACCCGAGTTCAACCTTAATGTAAACCTTTGCAGGCGGGATAAGAATGGGATGCTCTCTATAAAAATAGAACCTGCTGGGTAATCCGGCAGATGGCCACAACAACGGACACCAATAGAGGGGCTGGCCACTGCAGAGGTAACAGGGAACGTCCAATCACCAGCCACTCTCCGGCCTGGGAGATTTGAAATCAAGATTCCTCACTCCCCTTAGCAACACTGGGAAACTGAGCAGTCAATCTGCATCCATCAAGTTTCTACTTAATCTCACACTCCACTTCTCTCATTTTTGTATCTTTCTCTTTGTTGTGGGGATTAAGCTGAGTGGTAAAACAGTGATTTGATGATATTTTCAAGGTTGTGTGCACTCCTTAAACCACAAACAAGCTGAGGTATTCTGGGAGTCACCCTCTCTGAAGACAGCGCTCGGAGAACTGTGTGAGACTTTTGATACAGTTGAAGCTCTGGGGAATTTTATTCCATCTATGGTCTGGTTTGCTCTGAACTGGTCTGGGAAAATATAAACTTGGTAAATAAAGACTTATGCACCAGGTTTATAAGGCTCTTATTTGTTTGTGTAAAAGTACAGAGAGCTAACATTTAATTACAGGTATGAATGTTTTTGTATAATAAACATAGGTTACCCAATGGTTGTCTTTTTCCATCATATAATTTTTACCAAATTCAGTTATTCAATATCAGAATTGACTAAATATTAGATTCTTTCTGATGTTCTTACTGAATTTGAATCCATTCAGAGTTTTGTGGGTTGCAATAGCACAGAAATTGGGCTATTATTCAAACATATCATATCTACATTTGCCCTTGTCAACTATTGTTTTTCACTGCAAACAAACATTTATTCCCACTATTCCATTTGTACGAAAGATGTCTCGTATGGAATTCATGCACAGGTGTCACAGCAGTACATCTAGTCAAATAGGAGCCTGTCCATACAGTATATTAGAGACCTCATGCAGTATGAAGTCCTTGACTTGTTTGAGGTCTATTTAAGGTAATCTACTCACATTGTCACCCTGTCACTCTTCATTCACCATTTCAGCATGATGCAAACGTTTGCAGTTTGTTGATAGCTAGAAATCTAGAATTCATTTTTATTTTTTATTATCAAATCTCCAAAAATGATTCATTCAAATAGTGAGCATTAAATGTGAGCACAGTGCCACTCAGTGGTCAGCTTGCTGATCTGCATATCATATCAAATGTATTTCTGGAATACATGTGAAGAGACATGTTTACATTGACAAGCAATTCATAATTATTGTCACTGGTTGCATTTTAAACACAGTCGGGCTGGAACGTCCCCGCTATGTCTGTTCAGAGCCAGTCTATGCTACAGAGAGAACCTCAAGCCTTTCTAATGGTTTCTAAATCCAGATCAAATCATAAATGAGGTTAGTGACATTGAGAATACAGTGTTGGTGATCTATGTCAGATGAAATGGTAACGTTGGTGTCTGATAAAGAGATTAGACAGCTCTGTAGGGAAAAGGGAAAATCACTACTTGGTTATTTGGTCCGTGTACCTTTGTGTGATTTCAGCTGAATCTCAGGTCATCAGGACACTAATTTGCCTTCATTTCAAGTCCTGTCCACTCACCTACAGGACTTACACTAAAATGCAAGTGGATTCTCAGCCTATGCCCACTTAATGCATACTGAAAATATGACTCCCATAATTCATCTGTACTGCATCATCACCATTGTGGGATAGCTGGGCTGGAGGAGCGATGTGTCCATGGTGTGAGGTCACTGTAAAGGACGGGGTCAGGGTCAGTCGGACCAGTCGTTCTCTTCCAGTTCGGAGTCGTCCTCCGAGTCGCTGTACTCCACTGCGATGCGACGGGACAGGATGGTGGCCACGTCGTTCCCCACAGGCTCCCGCTTAGCCTGCTGCTCCTGCTGCTCCTGCACCTTTTTCAACTGGATGCCTGAGGAACACAAACACATACAGTCTAAAACAACTCTGCCATCTCCAGAAGAAGAGTAAATGTCTGAGTACAGCAGCTCACCCATGCGAATAGCTGACAGAAGGTCACTTCGAGGCTGGGTGTCCTGTCTCTTCCCGTCACAGAGTCCTGCCAGTTGGGGTGGGGCAGGGGGTACTGGTGGTGGAGGGGGACCTGGGGGAGGTGGATTCATACGAGGTCCTGGGGGGGGTAGGGGTGGGAGACCATAGCCTGTGGCCCCTGTCCTAGGTCCAGTAAGAGGGGTGGGGGATACCATGGGAGAGCCAAAGGCAGTCTGTGCGGATGGGATAAGAGGGGCTGGGGGAGGGGGTGGTGGTCCGGAACTGGCATAGTACTCCATTATACTGAGAGAGAGAAAGTCAGAGAGAAGGTTTTCAGTTTCTGAATGCAGAATTTGAGCTAACAACACATTGGTATTTACAAATCAGAGAGAGTTACTAATCTGCATTCCAGATTTCTTGTACTGAGAGTTGTTACAATAACAGTACCTGTAGTCCGCAGGTGGAAGCGTCATAGTGCCATTTATTCTCTCAGTGGAGCGATGCAGAGGTGGGGAGTGGTGTGTGCGGTTGAGAGTCCCTTCTCTGTAACTGACTCCGATGCTGTGGTACTCATGCTCTACAGACTCGTGAATGTCTGCAGGCGGGTAGGGGTGAGCCATGGCATGGTTGGATGCAGAATGTGGAAGGCCTGGAGCAGTTGGGTAGTCTGGCAGGTCATGACCATATCTAAACAACAAAAAAGTCATTGTGATGAACTCTTTACACTAACACGAAAAGTTAATATGCCATCTGCAAAACAAATGGGGAAGGAAGCTGATTCAGACGACAATGGTCCTAATCACTGACCTGCTCTCTGGGGAGAGGGAGCCCTCTGACGACGCCCCCCGGTGGAGAGAGTGAGGGTGGCGGTGGTCTGGGCGGAGCTCTTTGTCGAACGCCATCATGTTCCACTCCTGACGGCGGTTTCTGGCTTTACGAACCTTCTTCACCTCGCGCTGAAGTGTGCCGTCAACACATCGCTTCTGCTCCTGAGAGAGGAAGAGAGAGAGAGGAAAAGAGAGAGAGAGAGAGAGAGGGGAAAAGAGAGAGGGGCGAGAGAGAAAGAGAGAGAGAGTTCATTTTGCTGATACTGTAGGTGTGGAGTTATACAGGATGTTGTATACACAAGTTGCCCCAAAGAAATTAGTCGTTATTAAGAAGCAAAAAACATGAGGCTTTCTGAAAGGGTGACATTAAAAGGCTCTCACGCGTTGTCTTCTTCTCTCCTTCCTCTTGTCCTCTGTGTCCTGCAGCATCTTCTCCTTCCACAGGTCAAAGAAGTAGGATGGGTCAGTGTAGAACTTCATCCCATCGGTGTGGTCATCTCTGTGTCAAAAGAGAGACTAGTTAGCTATTGGTCACAACTGGAGGTTAATGCTCGTCTGGTGGTTGTATCTGTACAGTGTACCTGTAAGCAGAGAGAATGCTGAGAGAAGGAGGCTTGTCGCTGGTGTTGTACATGTCCTCCACAGGGTTGGACTTGCTGCTCTTGGACACCACCTGCTGGTCCTGGACTGTTGAGCTTTTAAATGCCTTGCGCATGTTGATGTCCTGCAGAGAGACTGGAAAGCATTAGAGTGAATGTGAGATTGATAGGAAGATGAGCAGGAATAAGAAGATGCTGAGAAAGAAAATAATAAGTAGATTATGGGCCATGCAGAACCAAAGACAAGCAGGAGAACTAATGACTTAGTTGTCTTTCAACGTTAGAGGATTTTTTTTCTCCTTATTCCCTGACCCCAAACTGACCCTCCTCCACAGTGGAATCCAGCTGGGTGACCTTGACAGCCAAGCGGTCGATGCGGTCTTGGAGACCGTTGGCACGCACATAAAATGTGTTAGCCTCACTAAAAAGCTCTCCAAAGACATCCTCCGCATGTTTACCTGAGTTAGGAAGAAAGAGAGGAGCCAAGGACAAATTCACTTTTTTAACCAAATCTCTATTTTTGATGTAAGTGAAGTGTCCAGAGACTATTTTTTTACAATTTCACTTGGTTTTGAGAAACTTGCCCCACCACCAGTAGACTTCCTCATTGCTATTTCTGCAGTTTGGGGGCTATGGATAAACACTAACAAAGGCTCCAAAAACACCCAAATTACATCCCTTTACAAATTGAAAAGCCCTCAGTATAGTCTTTAGATGTTGTACACATGAAAATGTGTAATTTGGAACTTTGTCCGCAACATTGTATTCCATTTTGTCCGCCAGGTCTATCTATATATTTTTTTTGTAGGATTATTTATTAACATTTGGTCATGTAGCAGAGAGCACAAATTGCTGTTTTATCGCTAATCTCATGCTATTTTACGCAGTTTGCCATCAAAATAGTGCAGTTTTAAAGCTAATTTCCTGTTCCTGTAGTAGTAATACTCATTCAAAAAAGGAATGTCTGATGACATGTTCATATGCTATCTGGGGGGCCTAACCTCCGGGTTTTTAGGTTGGGCAGTGGTGTAAGTACTACTTAAGTCGTTTTTTCGGGTATCTGTACTTTAGTATTTATATTTTTGACAACTTTTACTTTACTACATTCCTATAGAAATAATGTACTTTTTACTCCATACGTTTTCCCTGACACCCAAAAGTACTCATTACATTTTGAATGCTCCTTGGCCATCCCCCCCTACTGCTTCTGATCTGGAGGACTCACTAAACACAAATGTTTCATTTGTAAATGAGGTCTGAGTGTTGGAGTGTACCGTTGGCCCTCCATAAATAAAAAAACTTGTGCAGTCTGATTTGCTAAATTTGAGGAATTTGAAATTATTTATACTTTTACTTTTGATACTGCAGTATATTTAAAACCAAATACTTTTAGTATGTTACTGGGTGACTTTTAACATTTTCTGTTAAAGGTATCTTTACTTTTACTGAAGTATGACAAGTACTTTTTCCACCACTAAGGGTGGTTTCTCAAAACCAAGTGAAATCGCAAAAAAAAGTGTCTGGACACTTTAATAAGATGCAATTTACATCTAAAAAAATATTGAGATTTACATTAAAAAAAATATTGAGATTTGGTAAAAACAATTGAACATGTCCTTTAATACAGACATTCACCTGTGTCCAAATGCTCAGACAAAGTCATTGGAGAGGTACATATCGTAGTACACAGAAAAGAGCAAAGAGAAGAGCAAAGAGATTTGTTGAGGTCAAGTTGAACATACAGGAGTAACTTAGTGATGGAGATTTGCACATGTCTGATGGGCCGGGAAACCAACCAAATGATTGAGATTTGCACATTTCAAACACTTAGTGAAGAGCATGTGATTGTGAAATCTGTCTCCATACTCTTTCTCTACCTCCGTCCCTCCCTCACTCTCTCCTTTATCTGTTTCTGTGACACTAAGCTCTACATTAAGCTCTAATCTCAAGTGACTTCATAAAACCCTACCCCACACAAACAAACACACACAAACAGCATGCAGACACACACACTGTAATGTGGGTGGGTATATATATATAGGACAGATGTCTGGTAAATTCTCCTACTCTAATTCTCTCTCTCACTCCCTCCCCACACTCAAACACACACGCATGCACACATCTGTCAATATCAAATGTATTTTGCCAAATAGAATTGAATCAATAAAAACACTTAAATGTACTGACTTAATGCATCTGCCTAAGCTGATCAGTTTTCCAGTGTAACACCGATGGATGAGGCTGTATAGGTCACTATTCTAGAGTATGCTGGCATAAGGCTGGTTAAGTGATAGGTGACTGCTTAATGCATATGATGAGGGGTTGTGACTGTGTGGAAGGTATGTCTTACTTAGACTGCTGAGCTGCCGTATGATGGCAGAGAGGGTGTTGTTGGTGACACACTCCAGCTCACTGCCAATCCCCTCGGGCAGCCCCCCTCGACAGAGGTGCCGGGGCTCTATGTTCCTCTTGACCAGGGGCATGACCTCCCCTCACACCGCGCCACACACACCACCTGCTGGGACACACAGCCGCTGACAATGACAGCCACGTTCCGCACAGACAGACACAAACAATCAATTCAGACCAGATTAAATCATGAGGCAGAGACAATCGACCCAAGCCTCTCCTGATTACATTACTCACCAAATCCCACTCGTCTTACGTAATGCCATCAGGACACGTACAGGTTTCATCAGGCCACAAACTACTCTTTACTTCACCCCACTGGCCTTTCATTTCATTCATGGAAAAGTCATTAGAGGCAATTCATTGTATTACTCAACACCCCTTCATTCAAGACTTGTTTCCAGACCTATAACTGCATGAAAAGAGTTACAGATAGCATTCCATCACGAGAGTCCTACTGAGTGACTATAGGCTCAAACTATGCTTATTGTAAACAACCAGGAATCAAAACCCATTTCTGGGCATTTCAAGATTGTGTTGTTCAACTGAGCTAAAGCCCACTATACCTCTGGGAAACGCAGGTTTTAGCATTCAGTCAAGCATACTCAAATCAAATGTATTTATATAACCCTTCTTACATCAGCTGATATCTCAAAGTGCTGTACAGAACCCCAGCCTAAAACCCCAAAACAGCAAGCAATACTCATGCAACTGTTTAATAATTATGCTATTATAAAATGATGATTTGGCTTATCTAAGGGAAGGATATATGTGTTAGGTCTTATTTGACACAAGGACTATGCTAAATTTGAAAGTTAGGTGCCTTTCTGCAAATATTATGAATGGTGGCACATGCCATACAAGACTGGGATGAAGTTTAGCCATGTTAAAATCCCTAAACAATAGAACAAAAAGAATGACATTGATTATCATGACAAGCTTGAGCACACATATATTAACAAACATTAAAGGGCAAAGCATCTAACAGCCTTGAGCAATAGATTCCGCAAGCAAGCATAGCAAGGTTGTCCCAACCAACAGCTCTGTGGTGATTAGGAGAGACAATAAGTCTCAACTGTGCGAACAGTGAGGGCATTATTGATAGGCCTACTATGTTTCAAACCACTTTAGAACGATGCCAGATATTGAAACGTAGTAATAATTAAGTGCCTGCAACTCCAGGTGGACCGGTTTATTATCAAAGAGCGGTGGTCTGTGACCCGTGACTGAGGGTTTTTAAATAGCATCATCTTAATTGTAGTATATATATAATAGACTTAAACAGACATAACAAGGGAGGGAATACATAGGGATATGATGAACAACATGATAAAGACGGACCGCTCACCAAAAGTGTCCTTTTAGGATTATTCAGCTGCGGTCCACCGATCGAGTTGCCATCCTGTCCCCTCATCTCACCAGAGCCGGATTCTTTCTGTGAGGAGCAATCTCCTGCACAAATCAGCATCCAGGCTCGGAGATTTAATTAGTAGATTTAATTGTGTCGTCCAATCAGGTTCGCCAAAAACATCCATCATGACAACCATTGGCAGTTTGACAGCACGATGAGTGAGTTATCGGGATAATGACGAAAACACAATCTACATTATTTCATAAATTGCATTATTAGGCGTATGAGTCTTTGGTTTAGCCCAGTTATTCTTAAATGTATTATTAACGCTGAAGAATGTGTCTGAATATATTACCACTTTCGGGCCGTCAATTAATAGTTTCAGAAGAGAATGGATGCAGCCAGGGGGTGACAGCTCATGACCACCAAGCCAACTGCGGGCATCGCAACCCCACGACGGTCACACCCCATTGTCAGACGACCTATTTTCTCACTTGTAGGCCTATGAATTCGTTTTTTGGTACATTCAAGCGTTTTTTGTCTGGCAGCTCTCCAAATAGTTCATCTCAAATTGTCACGATTAGTGAGCTTTGTGATTTAGATGTAATAATTGATTATGAAATTTTACAGTTGAATGACAAATTGTTATAAGATTGATTTTTCAATGTTACAGACCGCATGATCGGCTTTGTAGTCATGGAAACTCCTCCTAAACTCTTATTCTTCTCTACCAAATTGATATAACCAGTGCAATTCCATATTGCACACAGATGAGTAATTACCTAGGGATGACTTTCTCCATTTGTTTTCTCTCCTTCTCTTCAGTCCAGCTGGATACTGTCTCTCAGGAGAACCACGGGAGTGGGTTCCAGCCAGGTACAACCTTGTGGTTTGTTTGGGCAATAAGCACCTCCCTTTCAGATGTACCCATTCTGACAGATGGCACATGAACCATGGGATGCAGGTCTGGGGGCTTATAGGCACTGTGATTCTGGCTGCTGTGGCTTTAATGGAGGTCTGTAGATCACAGTACGAAAGACATCATCGGTGCGCTAATGCATGTCCTGATGGCAGGGAGGGGCCTCAATATGAACTCAATGACATAATGGGTTCGCTTTTTGAAGGAAGAGTAACATATTGGGGCTTCTGTGATTCAAACAGAGCCCTAATCTTTGGCCAGCTCAACCTTATTAACCCTAATACAGTATTTACCCTCAATGACAATGGCACTGTTGACCTCAATGTTTTCACACATCACGATCACTGCACCCATTTACACCCCCAGCCACTAATACCTCTATTATCCATGACACTGAGCCCCCAGACAATATCACATTTATCTCTTTGTTTTTCCCCTGGGATGATTAAACCTCGGTCTGCTATACCACGCCATTACCCCACAATTATCCTAGAGTTCCCTGATTCATTACCGACTCCATGTAGTTTGGGGCTACTAGTTGTGTGTGACTTGTAGCTTTTTTCCAACTGCGTTTTCTATGTTTTGTGTATGTTATTTGTGAGCTGTGCAAAGATTTTCCTCTTGTAGGACAATAAACGTGATTCTGATTGATTAGGCCTGTAACGGTCTCCCTAATAAGATAGCCTAGCCTAATGCTGAAGATGCATGCTTCAGATGGACACATGGAAGTATGGAATTAAGTGTAAAAATGGGAGGTAAAAACACAATGTAACTTCAATTGTAAATGGCCGCAGTTGGTAAAAGACGTCTAGCTAGACGTGCAAACATTCAGCACCGTGGACATTCAACCCCCAGAGTGAATTCTATTCATGTATAGAGATCACAGTGAAGAATGTGTCAGATAAAGAGTGGTAAATGAGGGAGTCATGATATCATGTGATGGGGTTATGTACAGAGTTTGACAGCTGCATCAGAAATACTTAACAGTAATAACTCTATTATGGACAAAACATCTGAAATAGCTCAACAATTTGTGATGTTTCATTAAAGTAGCACATATACAGCATGTTTACAAATAAATACCATACATTTTAAGTCAAAATAAAACGTGAAAGCTTGAATTATTGGTCATTGACCAATTTCAATTATTCTCCTCAATATTTGTATTCATTTGGCTGACTCAGATTTACTTTCCATTTTCTAGGCTTACTAATATTTCATATTTGAATACCCAAATACTCCCCACTGGAGTCTGTAAAAGTCAAAGCCACAAATTATATGATCACTTCAGTGTGTCTGGGTTTAGTACTGGTATAGCCAGATGGGGGGCAGGGAGATGGTAGAAGACAGCTTTCCTCTTGTGAGGTATACAGAGTGGGCATTTGAGCCATATAAGGATGCATTATGGAATGGTGAAGCATGGAGGGGTGAACCAGGCTGGAAAACACCATGGTGGGGTGCATGGTAGAAGGATGAGCCATGGAGGGTTGTGGGCTGGTGGGAGTTTCCTGCCTCTGTAAGGTTTGGTGGACACATGAGGATCCAGTTGGACAGGCTTGGCTGGCATTGGGAGGGTAGAGAGATGAGGTGGAACCACAGGACGTCCCTGTCATGGGTACAGCCTCCTGCTGCTGCTCTCCACTCCCACCCTGGGGACCAGCAGCACCTTCTGGGCTTTGGGAGATCCCCTGTTTACGACTCAGACAGACACCCATGGCCACCATGGAGCCCAGAAAGATAAAGGCCAGAAACAAAGAGCCCACAATCACAAAGGGAACATAGACAGGTACTACAGAGTGAAACAAAAACACAAATTAAGAGGGCAGGGGGCAGGAGAGAAGTGGAAGGGAAGATAGAGTAAAAAGGAAAGACATTTTAAGGATTACCTTCCTGTGTACATATTTCGTAGTTGTATAGACTATGCACAGTCATGTGACTCCCCTGCTCTTCAGTTCTCGCAAGGCCAGGGATGTGTCCATATTCCAATTTGCTCAAGAGTAGAACATTCTAATAGGGTAAGTCAGTAAACTGTGCAAAACATGCAACACTAAAAACAAACAGTTCAATGAAAAGCTCCTTGGCAGCAGATCAAGTCTTAACATGATTCTCGGGATGTGCAGGAGTAGGCTTACTGCACATTGAATAGTTTAATAAATGCTTGGACATGAGGCCACACTTCAAGGCAATTTGGTGGGTTGGATGGATTCAAGCACACTTCATTAGGCTTTCTCATTCACCAATACATTTTAGGCTACAAGGAATCTCACGGTGTGTGTTATCAAGGAATAACCACTGGGCACAGACGTAAACGTGGACACAACGTTGATTCAACCCGCGTGTGACCAGCGAGAACATGCCGAAAAAGCCTAGGCCTTATATAGCCAGCATAATAATAACCATGCAAGGATCAACATCGAAGTATTTGGTCCTATTTCAGTAGCCTAGGCTACAACTTACCTGCGCTCTTGGCAACTTTCTTGTCATCAGAAGTGCCAGGCTGTTGAACTTGCTCGTGGTTGTTGCAGTTTCCCTGATCCAGTCTTGCTCTCATGAGTGTGCAACAGTAGCGCAGCCCACAAGCTCCGCAGCAGATCACCGCTTCTCTTTGATCATTGCGCTCGGGACAGTGGAAACCCTCTCGCCAGGTAGATTGCGCGTCCTTCCAAGCATGGCAATATTCACCATTCGTCCTCTGGTGCGTCATACCCACTTGGAGAATCAGACTGATAAAAGTCCCAACAGCAAAACGCACGGTCCTCATTCCAACTGGAGATAGGAATCCCGTGTCCGTATGTTGTTATTACAAAATACATTCTAAAATAAAATAAAGTAGACATATACAGAATAGGCTAATAAATATAATCATACAGGGAAGGTATGTAAAATGAACTCATAGGCTTACCTTTGGATTAACGCCGTGAGATGCATCATAACATGAGTGCGTTCTGCTCTGTGGATCTGTTCTCTCCATAATTTGTATCATGGGACACAGTAATTTTAGACCACTAATGGAAATCCTTATAGATGCTAGTTTACTACACGAGCACACACGACTATAGATATGCATTTTGCTGATCAAATAGCCTGTCATAGCTAGGCCAATTGAATCTTACAATTTTTGCTGGGCACTTTATTAGACTAATAGGTCTCCGAAGTGTATTTTTTCCAATGTAGGCCTATCACAGTAAAAATAGGCTTAGTGATTGTATATCAATAAGGCTATGCCAGCAGCATATCCCCCAGGGTTGGTCCTGGTCGGTCCCTGGACGGGAAACCAGGTGCGGCTGGAAGTGGTGTTCGAGAGTCAGTAGGAGGCACCCTTTCCTCTGGTCTAAACAAAATTATCCCAGGGCCAGTGTTGCCAATTTAGCAACTTTGTCGCTATATTTAGTGAGTTTTCAGACCCCTCTAGCACACTTTTTTTTTAAAGCGACAAATCTAGCGCTTTTTCCTGGTGTTATTGGAGACTTTTGGAGACTGACGTAAAAGCACATATCGTTCTTACTCTTCTCAACGAGCAGCGTTGTGCTGCGGTGGGCCCCACCCCGTCCCATAGTACTCACAGGCGGCCCAGTAGTCCCCCCCAGCTGCAGTCAGAACAGGAGATGTTCGCCCCTCCTTGTCCAGACTGCAAATTAATCGTACATGCTGAATGCCACCGCTGGCTGATCCCGCCCTGGCTTACATTCAGGGCGGGATGTAAATGTAAAAAACTAAACTAAAATAAAAAATAAAAAACGAAGTAACTCCGCCAGAGTGTATCTTTTGGGTCACTTTTGCCAGTCCCAAGCCCGGATAAAGGAGGAGGGTTGGAATTGTGACATAAAAAAAACCCAAGAATGACAGAAGAAGGTTCATTTGTAGTTCTAAACATATTTAGGGTGTTTTGTTACTCACTTTCTGTCTCTCCCACGATGTTATTCCTCTGTCCTACAGCGTCCATCACAATTACATGCACATGGCCAATTATGCAAATTAGGCGATATCGTCATTTAGCGACTTTTAGCACAGTCAATAGCTACTTTCCTTACTGAGGAGTTGGCAACATGATTATGAGCATTTATCGTAAAAGTAGGGGTGTTTACCCCGGTGTCCTGGCCTTCATAACATCATGGCTACCTAATAATTTACAATTGGCTCATTCATCCCCCAGGTTTTTGGTGTAAATGAGAATGTGTTCTCAGTCAATTTACCGGGTAAAAATAGAGTATATAATTTGACTAAACTGCTATGCAAAGAAATAGTTTGACTCTGACTGTATCCTCGTAAACCATGTCATTGAGGAAATAATCTCAAGGATATTAGAACACAGCCGCGTTCGAGCTAAAGGATTGAAACTGTGGCGCTGTTACGCCATTTTGACTCCCATAGCCCGTCTATCCTAATGTAAAACAGTGCTTTGAGCCAAAATGGTAATTGTTTCCCAAGATAGTCTTGCGTTGGTCAGCTGATCACGGCTCATCCCCTTCGGAAATACATTTTCTTAAGGGCCCTGGAACATTGCACAGTAAGAAAAGGTAAACAACCAGAATCGTATTATTCGAATTTAGTTTGCTAACATGAATGTCAATTCATTGCAACTGGCTAGTAAATGATGATAGACCGCGCAGATTAGCTAACCTTAGCTAGCTGTTACCTTTCTGGTCTGTCAGTGTCACCTGATTGACCCTACGACTAGGTTAGCTAGCTAGTAACTAACGTTATATGGTTTGCTTGTTTGTGATAAACAACAAACTGCGTTTCATACTTTTTTTTTTGCTTTGTAATATGGTATGTAGAGGCTAGTTAATTAACTAGCTTCCTGAATCCTAGCTGGTTTGTTTCCTGCCTTTGCGAAGCAGATGGTAGAAAAGCTCTCGGGTCAGGTATTAGGACCTGAGCAAGCTAGTTTATCTAGCTACATGCATGTCTCTACCAATGAATGAAATGTGTTTTGATTCTGTGTGTTCATGGTGAATTATTTTAAATCCATTAAGTCATTTGATTTGTTGAAAAAGTTAAGTAACTATATAGCTAAGTGTCATGCAGCATGATTATAGTGAAGTGTCACATGATTGATCTCTCTGATTTTACTCTGTACACTTTGCAGATGGACACTTCCAAGCTTCCTAAAATCCGTGATGAGGAGAGGGAAAGCGAGTTTGGATATGTACATGGAGTTTCTGGGCCAGGTTTGTTAGACATTAGACTTTTACTATGGCTACTCCATGGATATCAGTCTGAAATAAGTGTCCGTAAAAAAAGACGTGATAGTCTCTACAAGCCAGAATGTTGAATACAATGATATGTAAACTTACTTTAACGGTTGTCCATGCTGTTGGTCCTTTTGGTGGTAGGAAGTGGAGATGGATAAACAACTTTCCCGTGGTTACCCTGACATTTTGCGGCGCCGGAATGTTCTGTTGCTTGTATTTTCCATCTCCTGACGCATTTCACGCTGTGCACAATATGTAAACATTAACCGAATGTAACTGACCGTTTTCTACCGAACGGCGTTCCCTCGTAATCAGCTGGAAGTGCTTGTGAAATTTGCCAGCTGATTGCGTGGGACAACGTTTGGTCTGTGCTTCGGCTAAACTCGGCCATTGTTTACATATTGTACAAGTCGCGTGTGAATTGCGTCGGCATTGAAAATACCAACTGACATACACACCAGTGTACTTAAAGCCGGGTTAATAACACTATTCTGGATATTTTGTATCAGATTACCTCCTACATAAGGACAAAGTTGGCTGACAACAGGTAAAGTACATACAAATTACATTTATTCAACAGTCTGACTTGTGATGGGACTGTTCACAAAAAGTGAGCCTACATGTTAGAGATGAGAGGGGAGTCTTCCACTCTCAGGTGAGTAGAGGCTAGGTCCAGGTCCGTGTCTAAATTTCCAATCAAGGATCCCAGGCCAATGCCTAACCTAAGAGTTAGTTCAGTGGCTTAACAAAGTTTTCAGTACATGATTATTCCTCCTGGTCAATTAGGCCTGCTCTGTTCCAATATGGCAAAAAATATGATGTATTTACACTTGATCATGTATCCAAACTCAGTGCTACTTGCAAATAACATGTTTTCTGTCCTCTGTTCTTTGTCTAACATGTTTTAACCAACAGTGGTGACGGCTACCGCCATGGCAGGAGCGGCCATGTACGAGCTTGTGCGTGTGGGCCACAGTGAGCTGGTGGGAGAGATCATCAGGCTGGAGGGAGACATGGCAACCATTCAGGTCTACGAAGAGACCTGTATCCTTTTCAGTCATACCTGCTCACTGCTAAACAAAGTTACACCCACCTTCACTTAATGTTGATGGTTCACTTACTCTTGTGTACTTCTATTGCGATGTGTTCTAGCCTTTGCTCTTATCAGGCATATAGGCTATGTGGTTAGGTTTCCTGAATGTACGCCACAGCTGGTGTGTCTGTCGGAGACCCTGTCCTTCGGACAGGAAAGCCCCTGTCTGTAGAGTTGGGGCCGGGAATCATGGGGTCCATCTTTGATGGTATCCAGCGTCCCCTCAAAGACATCAATGACCTCACTCAAAGCATATATATCCCTAGAGGAGTCAACATTGGGGCCCTCAACCGTGACCTCAAGTGGGAGTTTACACCTGGCCAGAGTCTTCGAGTAAGAAAACAATGTATTTTCATTGTGTGTAAGGTGTCACCTCACTGAAATATGATCCAACTCCTAAATCTACATATTATGTCCTCTTCCTCCCCCTGTCCATCTCTACCTCAGACCGGCAGTCACATAACAGGTGGGGATATCTATGGCACGGTGTTTGAGAACTCCCTGATCAAGCACAAGTTGATGCTCCCACCCCGGAGCAGAGGCACTGTCACCTACGTGGCCCCTCCTGGAAACTATGATGTCAATGTGAGTCACCCTCCGCCTACTAAATGTCTTTGCAGCTGAATAATGCAAAATGGATGTGAACGGCATAAATCCCATTTTCTTGTCTCTGTTTTGGTCAATTGTGTTTGTGTATCGGCAGGATGTGGTGCTGGAACTGGAGTTTGAGGGTTTGAAGGAGAAGTTTACCATGATCCAGGTCTGGCCAGTGCGACAGATTCGCCCGGTCACAGAGAAGCTGCCTGCCAATCACCCCCTGCTTACTGGCCAGAGAGTGTTGGATGCTCTCTTCCCGTGAGTTATACCTATCTCTATTTTCCTTTTTTCTACTCACTCCATTTTATGTCCTTTCCTCCTGACACTTCCTTGGAGTGAACCCTCTAACAAGCCATCTGCTTCTGGCTCTGTTCTTATTCTCACAGGTGTGTCCAGGGAGGCACCACCGCTATCCCAGGAGCCTTTGGTTGTGGCAAGACTGTGATCTCACAGTCCCTGTCCAAGTATTCCAACAGTGATGTCATCATCTATGTGGGCTGCGGAGAGCGTGGAAATGAGATGTCTGAAGTGCTGAGAGATTTCCCTGAGGTTAGTGGCCGTACGCGTGTCAATTTGTAATAATTGACAACGTGGTTCATGAGATTACAGGGAATTTCACTACTAGGGTGTCTGGTATAGCCGATCACCAGTTTGATGTGTCCTCAGTCTGATTAATGGTGTTCCTCCCTGCTCCATAGCTTACAATGGAAGTGGATGGAAAGGTGGAAAGTATCATGAAGAGAACAGCGCTAGTGGCCAACACTTCCAACATGCCTGTCGCTGCTAGAGAGGCCTCCATTTACACAGGTACCAGGCAATCACATTACAACACTGAATGAAAATATACACACACCATGCAAGAATTTCACCGATTTTACTGAGTTACAGTTCATGTAAGGAAATCAGTCAATTGAAATAAATTCATTAGCCCCTGATCTATGGATTTCATATGACTGGGAATACAGATATGCATCTTTTGGTCATATATATATATATATGTATATATATATATGAGTTACAGTTCATGTAAGGAAATTATACACACACACACACAGTGGGGCAAAAAAGTATTTAGTCAGCCACCAATTGTGCAAGTTCTCCCACTTAAAATGATGAGAGGCCTGTAATTTTCATCATAGGTACACTTCAACTATGACAGACAAAGTGGAAAAAAAATCCAGAAAATCACATTGTAGGATTTTTAATGAATTTATTTGCAAATTATGGTGGAAAATAAGTATTTGGTCACCTACAAACAAGAAAGATTTCTGGCTCTCACAGACCTGTAACAACTTCTTTAAGAGGCTCCTTTGTCCTCCACTCGTTACCTGTATTAATGGCACCTGTTTGAACTTGTTATCAGTATAAAAGACACCTGTCCACAACCTCAAACAGTCACACACCAAACTCCACTATGGCCAAGACCAAAGAGCTGTCAAAGGACACCAGAAACAAAATCTTGGACCTGCACCAGGTTGAGAAGACTGACTCTGCAATAGGTAAGCAGTTTGGTTTGAAGAAATCAACTGTGGGAGCAATTATTAGGAAATGGAAGACATACAAGACTACTGATAATCTCCCTCGATCTGGGGCTCCACGCAAGATCTCACCCCGTGGGGTCAAAATGATCACAAGAACGGTGAGCAAAAATCCCAGAACCACACGGGGGGACCTAGTGAATGACCTGCAGAGAGCTGGGACCAAAGTAACAAAGCCTACCATCAGTAACACACTACACCACCAGGGACTCAAATCCTGCAGTGCCAGATGTACTGGCTTAAGCAGGGGGATACATGTCCAGCCCGTCTGAAGTTTGCTAGAGAGCATTTGGATGATCCAGAAGAAGATTGGGAGAATGTCATATGGTCAGATGAAACCAAAATATAACTTTTTGGTAAAAACTCAACTCGTCGTGTTTGGAGGACAAAGAATGCTGAGTTGCATCCAAAGAACACCATACCTACTGTGAAGCATGGGGGTGGAAACATCATGCTTTGGGGCTGTTTTTCTACAAAGGGACCAGGATGACTGATCGTGTAAAGGAAAGAATGAATGGGGCCATGTATTGTGAGATTTTGAGTGAAAACCTCCTTCCTTCAGCCAGGGCATTGAAGATGAAACGTGGCTGGGTCTTTCAGCATGACAATGATCCCAAACACACCGCCCGGGCAACGAAGGAGTGGCTTCGTAAGAAGCATTTCAAGGTCCTGGAGTGGCCTAGCCAGTCTCCAGATCTCAACCCCATAGAAAATCTTTGGAGGGAGTTGAAAGTCTGTGTTGCCCAGCAACAGCTCCAAAACATCCCTGCTCTAGAGGAGATCTGCATGGATGAATGGGCCAAAATACCAGCAACAGTGTGTGAAAACCTTGTGAAGACTTACAGAAAACGTTTGACCTCTGTCATTGCCAAAAAAGGGTATATAACAAAGTATTGAGATTAACTTTTGTTATTGACCAAATACGTATTTTCCACCATAATTTGCAAATAAATTCATTAAAAATCCTACAATGTGATTTTCTGGATTTTTTTTCTCATTTTCTGACATAGTTGAAGTGTACCTATGATGAAAATTACAGGCCTCTCATCTTTTTAAGTGGGAGAACTTGCACAATTGGTGGCTGACTAAATACCTTTTTGCCCCACTGTATATCATGAGTTATAGTTCATGTAAGGAAAGGAAATCAGTCAATTGAAATAAACGGTCAGTATCTGGTGTAACAACCATTTGCCTCGTGCAACGTGACATCTCCTTGGCATAGAGTTGATCCGGCTGTTGATTATGGCCTGTGGAATGTTGTCCCACCCCTCTTCAATGGCAGTGCAAAATTGCTGGATATTGGCATGAACTAGAACACTCTGTCCTACACATCGATCCAGAGCATCCCAAACATCCTCAATGGGTGACATGTCTGGTGAGTATGCAGGCCATGGAAGAACTGGGACATTTTCAGTTTCCAGTAATTGTGTACAGATCCTTGTGACATGGGGCTGAGGTGAAACGTGAGGTGATGGTGGTGGATGAATGGCACGAAAATGGGCCTCAGGATCACGTCACGGTATCTGTGTTATAAAATTGCCATCGATAAAGTGCAATTATGTTCTTGTCCGTAGTTTATGCCTGCCCATACCATAACCCCACCACCACCATGGGGCCCTCTGTTCACAACATTGACATCAGCAAACCGCTCGCCCACACAACGCCATACACGCTGTCTGTAATCTGCCTGGTACAGTTGAAGCCGGGATTGCCCCGTGAAGAGCACACTTCTCCAGCGTGCCGGTGGCCATCGAAGGTGAGCATTTGCGCACTGAAGTCAGTTACGACGCTGAACTGCAGTCAGGTCAAGACCCTAGTGAGGACGACGAGAATGCAGATGAGCTTCCCTGAGACCATTTCTGACAGTTTCTGCAGAAATTCTTCGGTTGTGCAAACCCACAGTTACATGAGCTGTCCGGGTGGCTGGTCTAAGACCATCCTGCAGGGGGTAAATCCTGATTTGGAGGTCACGGGGCTGGCGCGGTTATATGTGGTCTGCGGTTATGAGGCCGGTTGGACGTACTGCCAAATTCTCTAAAACAACGTTGGTGGCTTATGGTAGAGAAATTAACATTAAATTCTCTGGCAACAGCTCTGGTGGACATTCCTGCAGTCAGTGTGCCAATTGCACGCTCCCTCAACTTGAGACATCTGTGGCATTGTGTTTGGTAACGAAACTGCACATTTTAGTGGCCTTTTATTGTCCCCAGCACGAGGTGCACTTGTGTAATGATCATGCGGTTTAATCAGCTTCTTGATATGCCACACCTATCAGGTGAATGGATTATATTGGCAAAGGAGAAATGCTCACTAACAGGGATATAACAAATGTCTGCACAAAATGTGAGAAATTAGCTTTTTGTGATTTTATTTCCGCTCATGAAACATGGGACCAACACTTGTTGCGTTTTATATTTTTGTTCAGTATTGCTGGAGTTTACAGTTGTAAATAATTTTTGTTGGTAGTTGTGCTAATTTCTCTCCTTTGTTCTAGACGGTTGGGGGATGAGTCACCACTCACTCATAACCTTGTATTGACTCCAATTCTGTGCTTTTGAGTCTTACTTGTGTGTGCCACTGCAGGAATCACTCTGTCCGAGTACTTCAGAGACATGGGCTACAATGTCAGTATGATGGCCGACTCCACCTCCCGATGGGCAGAGGCACTTAGGGAGATCTCAGGACGATTAGCTGAGATGCCTGCTGGTGAGTACACTGAGCAAATAGCAATGGAGGATGGTTGTCTGTAAACCTATCACAGCAACATGTCTGCCATTTTGAGCCTGTCAGAGCTCTGTGTGCTGCTTGTCCACAGACAGCGGGTACCCTGCCTACCTAGGAGCCAGACTGGCCTCCTTCTATGAGCGTGCTGGCAGGGTGAAGTGCCTGGGCAACCCAGAGAGAGAGGGCAGCGTCAGCATTGTAGGAGCGTGAGTACCTCATCATTCTACCAGCAGGGAGGACCTCTATCACCCTCCCTCATGACTCTTAAGAGTCAGACGGGTTCTGACCTGTACCAGTCCTGCAACACCAGATACCTGGACCATGTAGTGTAATCCTCATTGGAACGTACAGTATGATACAGTGATGGCAGACTGTAGTGTCTGAATAACTTGGCCTTGTTATTTTCCCCTAGTGTATCTCCCCCTGGTGGAGACTTCTCGGATCCTGTTACTTCAGCTACGCTGGGTATTGTACAGGTAATGCCTCAATTGTTAATATTAAAATTTGGACAATTTAAACGTGTACCCTTCCTACTCCTCATTCCTGTTTTTATCTCTCTCTGACAGGTGTTCTGGGGTCTGGATAAGAAGCTGGCGCAGAGAAAGCATTTCCCCTCAGTGAACTGGCTGATCAGCTACAGCAAGTACACGCGGGCGCTGGACGAGTACTACGACAAGCACTTCCCTGAGTTTGTGCCGCTTCGCACCAAGGCCAAGGAGATCCTGCAGGAGGAGGAGGATCTGGCTGAGATTGTGCAGCTTGTGGGAAAGGTGAGGCAGGGGCCAATGTGAAAAAGGTTACGGGTCGATTTTATACATACGGCCTAGGTTGATTGTGGGCATGTGTATGCACGCACTATGCACTCATTTCTGTGCCCCCTGCCATCTCAACAGGCATCTCTCGCTGAGACCGACAAGATCACATTGGAGGTTGCTAAACTACTCAAGGATGACTTCCTGCAGCAGAATGGATATACTCCATACGACAGGTAAATACACGCACATCTGTGTGTCATAGACATACTAAATTGACTTAATCGTCGGTTATTATGCTCGTATTGATTAATTGATTGACTTTTTCGACCCTTCCTGAAGGTTCTGCCCTTTCTACAAAACGGTGGGCATCCTCTCCAATACGATTGCGTTCTACGACTTGGCGCGACATGCAGTCGAGACCACAGCTCAGAGTGACAACAAGATCACCTGGTCCATGATCCGGGAGCACATGGGAGAGGTCCTCTACAGGCTCAGCTCCATGAAGTTCAAGGTACATGCTTGTTCAGCCCCTTGCTTTAACCAACTTCCCCAATCCCTCTACCACCTCTGGTCTTCTTTGCACATCCAATGTTGGATTTGTCTTTGAGTGTTATTTTACTTCGCTATTGCACTTTGCTGTGTCTCCTAAACCCAGTGTCTCTGTATACCTCTGTTGTTTCAGGACCCAGTGAAGGAGGGCGAGGTCAAAATCAAAGCAGACTACGCTCAGCTACTGGAGGACATGCAGAACGCCTTCCGTACCCTGGAGGACTGAGCTCTCACCTCCCCTCTGAGGCCCCCCAGTCCCTGTGCTGTGCCGTGCAGTATCTCAGTGGCCCCTGTTTTGTGAAACCTTGCTGCAGTGACCGTCACACCTCAGTCATTCCTAAGTGTTCATTCCTCTACATTCCAACACTATGTTTAAGCCCCCCGTTGACAACCCTTGCTCTTTTTATTTCACCATATTGTCTTGTACGAGGCTACTGGAATATTTTCTCCCGAGTGGCGCTACGGTCTAAGACACTGCATCTCAGTGCAAGAGGCGTCACTACAGTCCCTGTTTCGAATCCAGGCTGAATCACATCCGGCTGTGATTGGGAGTCCCATAGGGCGGTGCACAATTGGCCTAGCATCGTCCGGGGTAGGCTGTCATTGTAAATAAGAATCTGTTCTTAACTGACTTGCCTAGTTAAATAAAATAAAAATGTAACTTGAATTCATTGATACCAAGTCTCACCATTAGTCTATTAACATTACAATACCATAATCCCTGACTACATCGCATGGATGTGCTGCTCCTCTCCCTTCAGCCCCCTCGTCATCCATGATGAGCACACGACTACAGCCGTTTTTGCAGGCCAATATACATTGGGCCCCAATCAGGTGCTACACTTGCACTTAACTACTGGCTGCAACACAGGGCCTCTCAAGTAGAGTGTCACTTTCATCTCCCAGGTGTGACCACCAACAATAGATTGTTAATAAAAATGGGAACGTACACATGGTTAAAGGGACAGAGGCACCTTGTTTATTTCAGGTTGAGGCCCTCTTCCTCTCCCCGCCTCACAGATGTGATTTTTGCTCTTTCATCTCTCATCTGGGTATATTGATGTTGTTGACGTTAATGTTGTTTTTGTGTTGTGTGGATGTGTGCGACGGAGATGGTGTGTATGTTGGAATCGATTGTCTCCACAAAGGTATATTTATGTCACATGTATTGTATGGAGTCTAAAGAAAATAAATTAATGGAGAACAATATGCCTGGTGTTTTATTCTGGGTGGAGATAGTGAAATAATACGAACTCAAATGTATTGGTGACATGCTTCTAAGATATAATTACAGCTAGCAACCTTGATGTCACCAAGGACAATCATTTCCCAAACCATATTTATCTTTCATGTACTTGTGTTTTTTTTTCTTTCATTAACATTTCTTGCATGAATCCAAAATGGAAAGAAGTTATGCGCATAGAAGCTCCTTATTCATACTGTTTCTAGTGCAACCATTTGAACCACTAGAGGGCAGTCAATCATCATAGCAGCTGTTTCCCCAAAAAATAATCCTGTATTGAAAGAATGCATCGTTTTTTTACAGCGAAGCCAAAATACGTAAATGATTGAAAATAGTTGGAAAACAAGAGTAAGTATTTTCGAAATTGTATCAATCAGTTTATATAAATCCTAAACAAACGTGCAATCTAATTCTATTATGCATCAGATTCCCACGGTTTAAAATGTTGTTTTGAAAAGGAACACACAGGACAACATAATAAATAATTGTCCTGATATGGAGTTGGTCACTCAGAAAGATGAGGTTGACTTTTGATTGGGAGAAATATGTCCAGAAGCAGTCAAGCAGAAACCGTGGCAAGTTAGTAAATCTGTCTTGTACCACTGAGAAGGTGAATTATTTTGATACGTGAACAAACCAGGAAATAAAGGGGAACTGTTTCACCAAATTAAAGCCAATGGGTCCTATTAGTTATGTGGTTGATGCTCATACCTAGAGACCATCCACCCACTGACTTGGTTTTAGATGTTGGTCCATGCCGGAGAAACCGGTGTTTGGAGGATATATTGGCCCGAGACGAAGTCAAGGGCTGGCAAACTATGCCAATATATTCTCCAAACACCAGTTTCGAGAGGATTATCACTTTTATACAACGGGTTACCAACATGGTTGTTCAGTCTTTTTTTTGTTCTGTATCTATAGACGCGACCCAGTCGTTCGTTCTAAATGTTTCATTGCCATATTGCTGGCAACGTTCTTATCCCTTTCTTGCTAGCTAGCCAACTATGGCTAGTTTAGTCACGTCAAAAAGTGCAGCCAGAATAACAGCAAAGTAGCTGCATTTGCATAAACTGTTTTCTAGTGACATTTATTTGGACACATCCATAACAATGAGCTGATGAGGCGCGATTTTATCTTTGTCTCCACATGTGAAGAGATGTGCACAGGACAGATTAAACCAATGAATCAAACATAATTCCCAATCACTCTCTCTTTATTTCTGTTGCCTTTTCCTGTCCATGGTCCTATCTGGCAATAGTCTTTCTCGTGACAGACTGAGTAGCATAGAGATTTGGTTCTGTGTGCCGATATTAGTCTGACACTGTGTATAAATTACAGTTCCTCTCCATCTAAGCTGCCAAATGAACAAACTGTCCCAGTGGCAGTGCTATCTGTGTGGTTTAGTCTGTTTATTTTATTTATTACCAGGTAAATTGACTGAGAACACATTCTCATTTACAGCAACTACATGGGGAATAGTTACAGGGATGAATGAGCCAATTGTAAACTGGGGATTATTAGGTGACCTTGATGGTTTGAGGGCCAGATTGGGAATTTAGCCAGGACACCGGGGTTAACACCCCTACTCTTACGATAAGTGCCAGGGGATTTTTAATGACCTCAGAGAGTCAGGACACCCGTTTAATGTCCCATCTGAAAGATGGCACCCTACACAGGGTAGTGTCCCCAATCACTGCCCTGGGGCATTGGGATATTTATTTTTTTAGACCAGAGGAAAGAGTGCCTCCTACTGGCCCTCCAACACCACTTCCAGCAGCATCTGGTCTCCCATCCAGGGACTAACCAGGACCAACCCTGCTGAGCTTCAGAAGCAAGCCAGCAGTGGTATGCAGGGTGGTATGCTGCCAGTAGCGCACAGTGCTAGCAATGCCAAGGGCCGGGGGTCCGATTCCTGCTGGGGCCACCCATAAGTAAAACATATATTTGTTGCTTTGGATAAAAGTGTCTGCTAAATAGCATACAGTATATTATCTCATTCTACCTGACACGTTCTTTTGGGGGGTTTCCTCCCCTCACATGGATACATACCCACAGTTCACTCTCTCACCTGACAAGAGCACCTTCTCACTTCTTCAGGCATGGCAGCTTCTCTTTGAACTGCGTCAATGTCCCAGCGCAAAGCCCCTCCACCACACCAACTACTGCCGGGATGATGCCCACCATTCTGACCTATGGAGGGAGACCTGGTGAGAATCAAACTGAAAAACAACAACAACGACTACTCTAGAATTGTGCCAAATGCCATATATGGTACTCATATCAATGTGCTTGGAACTGGTTTGTGTCAAGACAGTTCTATTTAAACATATCCAGATAGTTTACTCTGTTACTCTGTTTCGTCTGGCTACATGTGTTTTTACACTGCTGAGTTTGTATCCTCAAGCAGCACACTAGCATTCAGTACTGTCCCAGGTCCTCGTGGATGCTGAGCTGGGTCCCACTCCCATCCACAGTGGTGCCATATATGGGGAATGAGGAGACAGTGGTAAACGCCGCAGTCCACTCTCGATACATTCTTCAGCATCATGGATGAGTCCCCAGCAGTGGGGTCCCGGAGAAGAATGCCCGGCCTGCAACAACACATCGTCAGACGTCTGGTTGCCCTCCAGTATGGTGTGCCTTTCCAGTCTGGTTGCCCTCCAGTATGGTGTGCCTGTCAAATCTGGTTGCCCTCCAGTATGGTGTGCCAGTCCAGTCTGGTTGCCCTCCAGTATGGTGTGCCTCTCCTTGTGCCCATGGACCACCCACTGCACCCCCATCCCCTCTGGGTCACATCCAGACGGCAAGCAGGAGAAGACCACATCCTCTCCCGACATTGCCGCCTTCTCTTTCTCGGGCTGCTGTTGCACCACAAGGCCCCCTTCCTCCACAACTCCCTCCTCCACCACAAGGCCCTCTTCCTCCACCGGGACAACAGTAGGGACATCAGTAGACAGTGAGGTGTTTTCTGTCTCAGAGCCAGGCTCTGATAGTGCTGACACTGCCACGGTGTCTGTTATAGGGCCTTTGGTATGTGCAGCATCTTGAGTGGGGTTAGGCAGAGTAGCACCATTGCAGACTAAACAGAGAGAGAGAACCCCCCCTGTCAAACAGAGAGGCACAATTTAGACACACACACACACAAACACAAACACACAGCTCCAGTCTGGCAGCTCAAAATATTCTGGGTAGAGTAGTGACACTAAATCTTCTCTAAAATTAGAGATCCAAAAATCACATGGATTAAAGTATCACTGTGCTGCTGTGCTGAGGTACAGGGCCCAGCACAAACTTTCCATCACAACACGAGTGATTTAGGCAGAAACCAAGCAAATTCAAAATCAATTCAGAGATGTTTGTGGGGCATTAGACAAACACATCAGATAAACACAAAACACCTGAATCATCAAACATACTCTATTGATTTGATGTAAGGTTGCTAGTGTTTGTTAAGGCTGCTTAGGCCTGCAGTATATTCTACAGTATACTCTACAGTGAACATATTGTGAACATACAGTGAACATTTAATAAAGTAGCCTATAAAAGTGATATAACTGATTATTAACAATGCCATCAGTGTAAGAATAAAGCATGTGTGTATGGCGTGGTGTGGGTTTTATGGTAGTGTCTTTGTCTCTCATCTGTGGGCCTGCATTGCTACAGTATGTGTTGAGATTGTGGTTTGTGTTGGTACTAGTATGTCCACCTGTGTGTATGTGTATGTGTATTTGTATCACAGGAGGTTGGTGGCACCTGAATTGGGGAGGACGGGCTCGTGGTAATGACTGGAGCGAAAAAGGTAGAATAGTATCAAATACATCAAACACATGGTTTCCATGTGTTTGATGCCATTCCATTTGCTCCGTTCCAGCCATTATTATGAGCCGTCCTCCCCTCACCAGCCTCCACTGGTTGGTATGTATACTTATGTGTACATGTTTGTGCATGTCTGAGTGTGTGGACATAAGTGTGATGATGTGTGTGAGTGAGATGACGGGTGAGCAGAAGTTCTTACCTGCAAGTGTGGCGACCAGTAGGTGAGCGAGGATGAGCGGGGGTCGGGAGAAAGACAAGAGGCCCGTAATCCTCTCAGATCTCAGCAGCACTGACAGATATGTTGAAGAGGAGTGCCTCTAAATCAGCCCCCCGCCCTCTGGTGACCCTCTGGTGACCCTCTGACAACCCAACACACTCACATAGAACCTAACACCCTCACCCACTAACATACCCTCATACACATACACCCTCTACACAGATATTGCCCTTCCAACAGTTCACTTTCACTTGGCATGCTACTCTGCTAGTAAAGACAACATGGACACTAAGGATTTACACCGACATAATCTGAGAATAGACAGCCTGAAGACGTCACAGCCAATCTAACAGTGTCAAAATAAAAAATAAAACCTGTTCACAAGGACTTACAACAGATCCACAGTATGTGCTGCATATCGAAATGATTTGCATAAGCAATACCTTATTTATCTTCACATTTTGATGGGATATCAAAGGGAAGGTTAACATCAAGCTGCTTTACTGAAACGCCACTCATGGAAGAACTGCATTAAGATGATGACTTTATTGGTCAATTGCACGGAAGGTCCAACCAAAATGTGTCTTCCGCGTTTAACCCAACCCACCGAAAGACACAAGCACACACATATACAGATTTTTTTAAACGTGTATTGTCCCGTGTCTGTACGAAGAAGAAGATGATTTGATGAAATTGAAAATGTCACATGGATCTGGGCCCTCCAGTGGTAGCTTTAAGTCATCACATAAAGGCAGAAGCCATACAATTACCCTCCATAACTCTATTATGACTCTACACATAGGCCGACACTAGTTCATTCTACTTTTGCTGACAACAGTTGTAAACAATAGTCAGACGTTGCCTTTGTTATTGTCTGCGACTGACTGCATTAACCCTATCAAAATAGATTAGAGAGTCTGTATCTAATTGAGCTTATGGTCCAGGCATTTTAACTGCTGCTTGGTTCTGGACTACAGCTTGACTAATGGGAGCATACTGCATAGGGGCAGAGGGAGCTTCATCCTGTGTATTGATTCAGTCCGTCTACACAACATCACCAGAGTGGACATTACTGTAAAGAGAAGATTCAGCTCTCTCCCAATATCCAAATTAACCTGTAATGTGTGTGTGTGTGCGTGTGAATGGATATTGTGTGATAATTGGGAATTTCTTTCACAAATGAAATCTATAGCAGCCTATAATAGTGAAATCTAAATAAGCACACTTCCAACATTTTATTTCATGTCAATGATTATAATGTTTTTTCATAACCCTATAATCAAAATCCATGTAAACTGGTACAAATTACATAGTTGTTTTGTAATTGTTTGTGTACATTGTGAGTTGCACTCACAATTGTCTGTCGGTATACAATGCCTGTTTTGGTTGTTGGCTGCTCATTGTTGCGATACACACGCCTGGTGCTTGGTTCGCCCAGACACCCCATTTAGGGTTGAGTTATAATTAGTCACCTCTGAATATGCACATTGTTATTTGTCAAAAGTCAACTATCATTTTATTTAGTTTGAGTATAAAGATCAGCTCACACACCCTCTCTGTATCAGACCATTTACATTAGAAAGCACTGCTTTATTACTCTTCCTATACAAACATGCACAGGGCATAGATAAACATAGAGTTGGACTCCTGCTTCCCATCAGGCAACCGCTTGACTCTTCTAGAGTCTTCTCTGTGGGTGGAGGGGACAGGGGGGGGGGGGGGCGGTGGACGGGGCGGTGGACGGGTCATATTGCTGGCTGAAGGAAATATGATGCCGAAGGGTGGGGCTGTACCACAGATCTTCCCACTCCCTCCTCTTGGGTGACTGCATATCATCTGTCTGGCTCCCCCACTAACCCCCACTCAACAGTGTAGATTATCAGGGCTGTTGTTGGTCTTTTTAACACCTCAGCATTATCATCTGTGGAAATGGTCAACAATACCCACACTCTTCATGTAGCTACAGCAGCATCAGGCAAAGGTGGCAGCAAAAGAAAACAGCACACCAGTTTACCAAGCCAACAATTTGGCAGCAGTAAAACCAAAATGGTATCAGAGTAACTAAAGGCCATTAAAGCAAGGGCTAGAGGAGGGTGGATGACCTATAACTCATGGCAGCACAGGGTGAAAGGTAGCATAATGTCAGGGGTGAGGTCTATGCTCAATTAATTGAGTTCTATGCTCAATGAAGGCAATTTCTGTATAGTCTAATATCAGGTCTTTCTACAGACTTTGATAAACAGCATAGTCTCATAGACTAGACGTAACATAGTAAATGTAAATCAGGGACACTCAAATTAGTATATGTTACATTTGGTATGTTTACATAAGACAGACGTTGGTTGATCGGGGTGGATGGGTGGGCATATGACGCAAACGTTTGGCAACCCAAAAGCTATGAGTTTGAATCTCACCACAGACAACTAATTACAACTTTGCAACTACTTAGCATGTTAGCTAACCCTTCCCCTATCACTTTAAGATAACCCTTCCCTTAACCCTTTAACTTAACTCCTCATCTTAACCCTAACCCCTAGCCTAGCTAACTTTAGCCGGCTAGCTGATGCTAGCCAACTAACCACCTATAATTCATTTTTGCAAATTTGTAACATATTGTACATTTAGAACATTCTTAATATATTGTACTTTTTGTAAATTCGTACCATATAATACAATTGTAATTCGTAGCATATCATACGAAATGGGTGATGGACATCCACAAATTAATACATAACATAACATATCATACTCAATGGAACATCTCGGCATTCGAACAGAATAATAAAAAATGCTCTGAGACCAGGTTGTGATAAATGATAGATAAGCAAGTTATTCAATGTCTCGGGTGCAGAACATTGACTTTGGCAGGACGAACAGCCTCAGCCATATGCAGCACTAAGCGGAGGTAAGGGATATGTGGTGAGAAGCAAGTACATTTTGTTAATGACCAACAAAGCGTTTAGCCTCCTGTTTACATCAGCACATTCAAAAGAATACCAT
Organism: Oncorhynchus masou masou; assembly: GCF_036934945.1. Classification (NCBI taxonomy): domain Eukaryota; kingdom Metazoa; phylum Chordata; class Actinopteri; order Salmoniformes; family Salmonidae; genus Oncorhynchus; species Oncorhynchus masou. Next base: position 51,411,161 of record NC_088223.1, read on the forward strand.
CCCCCATGCTGTACTGCAATTCCAATAGACCATTTGATCTATTCAAATTATCCCGGCGCAGTGGTGACACTGTCCTCCTAAGAATCTGCGAAATGCATACCACCTCCTAACGCTGCCACACGCTGTCGCTGGCTGCCACTGCAAGGCGTGCCAATTTCCTTTTTCAATACTGTCACCCAACCCAATCAGGCTACTCCTCTCATAATAAACCGTGTGCTCCTCTTCAATGACCGATGTTGCTTTCCCAACGAAATGATGAGGAATAGAAGATAATCAAGCTCTTCCCCTAAAACTGCTGGATTACAGGATATTAAACGATAAAAAGTTTTTAACTGAAAGGGATATCACACCTGCCAACGTTTACCGGATACCCTGGTACCTGGAATTCGCCGCCACGTAATTAGTTCGGACCGAAGTTTATTTTAGTGTGACATAACGGATCTCCTATTTGACAGGGAAAGTCTGAAATATATTACAGGAAAAACATAAATGAAATAAGAAATAATTGATGTTCGTATAACAAGGGTCTGTAGCCAAGTCTTCGAGGGAAAGGTGCATTCTCCCCAAAAAATAACAGTCCAGGTAAATGTAGGCTATGCCATTTTTATTTTCTCAAAAGGTAAGTTAGATTCACACAATTTTCAACCTGGTCTCAAAGCAAAACATATTATATTTGACTAAAATCCGTGCGACTCCATGTAGTATGATATTGTAGCGACCCAGGTTTATAAGCGCAGATATTTACTCTGCCAATTGAGCATGCTTTTATGGCACAGTTGATGGCGCGCTGGGCTTCGGCCTGTTTCATTACAATATGTTACTTTACATTAGGTTACATTACATTGGTCATAGTGGTCATACAATATAATATGAATTGTAGGACGTATAGTATTCTACATCTTGAATATTTAGTATGATATATTATGTTCTACTGCTTTAGTATGATATGCTACATTCAACTGCTTTGGTAGGATATATAAAGCTTGACTGCTTTAGTACGATATATTACATTTGACTGCTTTAGTATGATATGCTACATTAGGCTAGGGGTTATCTTAAAGAGTTAGGGTTAGCTACCATGCTAAGTAGTTGAAAAGTAGCTAAAAGCAATAATTAGTTACAAAATGTATGATATGTTACAAATTCTAGCTCGGTGGTTAGGTGGCTAACGCTAAAGTTAGCTAGGCTAGGGATTAGGGATAAATTTAGGAGTCAGGTTAAAGGGTTAAAGTAATGTGTTTATTGGTATGCGGTATCCCATTCCTTTAGAATATTAAATTGAAACATTGATTTGTCATATTTAGTTAATAAAAAATATATACATTTTTGTTCAGCCTTCCCTTTAAAATGTGACTGTAGTCTACAGTTATTTTAAGTTCACTTATTAAGAAATAAAATATTGTAGGTAGTCAATATTTAGACTGTTGAAGAGCTGGGCTATATTTGAAGTAGTATGTCAGATGACAAATCCAACACTGGCAGTCATTCCAACAATGCACGTTCCATCTCCCCATATGATAGGCGTGCTTGGAGAACCGGGTTTAGTTGGCCCAGATAGGTCGTCCCTAGGGACATGGTGGCCTTATTTCTAAAAGCCAATTTTATATTAGAGGAAAGTAATTGTATTGTAAAACTTGTTAAAATCAAAAGCTATTTTAATTGATTCCATTAACGACCTAAAAAATGGGTTTATTAAACCTCTTGTCACTTTTATGAGGCAGATGTTGGTCTAGTAGGCATATCCCTAGTTGGTTTGTGTGTGTGTGTGTGTGTGCGCGTATGTGCACGTGCTGTCAATGTGAGGGTGTTAATGCAAGTAATGAGTACCTTTCAGATAGCTTAACCTTAATGTCTTCATTATGATGAACAACTGTCTGTGTGACGAAAATACAACGGTTTCCTTTAACTCCATCAATTAGACCGTCTAAGAGAGTACTCAAGTCAAATGTGATTGACTATTGGCACCCAGATATACCCCTCATCTGGTGTGCCAGTCAGTCCCTGAATCAGTCCTGTGCACCTTGAGGTCCAGATTTGAGCAAGGGACCCCCCCCCAACCATACAAACCACTAAAGCAACAAGCTGGCTTTACATATAGGAGGCAACTGTTGATATCCAGCCTTGACAAAGGGATGTCACCATGCAAATGTAAGATGTGTAACCTTAACCCCAGTGGTGGAATAAGATTTCCAACACCGTCCATATTACTGAAGCACTTCACTGAATGAAGAATGAAGACCACTCTCCACACACCATTACCACACCCAGAGAACAGCTATTAATAGTTTGACTGTGTCTTTTTTACTGTTGCATTTTTTTTTTGCTCAGGACCTTCAAGTGGATCCGTGAACAGCCAGAATGAAATGGGAGAAGTTTAAGCCTCCAGAGCCAGATGATCCCATGTGCTGTTGTGAGTGTGATGTAGACCCACATGGATGCTGCTGTGACTGTGACGATCTGGATGAAGCTTGCAGCAGGTGAGGGGAGTGGAATGAGGAAGAGGATCATGGCAGGACTCAGCAGTCCACGTTCAGGTCTAACCCCCTGCCCTCTCTGTGTTCCCCTCTCTGTCATCCCTAACCTCATGTCTTTTCCAGGTGGCTAAAGGGGGAGCCTCAGAAACCTGACTGTGTGTTGCCTGTGTTTGGCGCAGTGATGGACCGGCTGAGGGTGAGACTGTTACCAGGGGACAGGCGGGTGGAGCTCTCCATGGTCCCAGCTCTAGTGTTGCTTCCTCTGCTATTGCGTCTGGCAGCCCTGCACTTCCTGTTGGGCTTGGTCATTCTAACAGCCCTGCCTGGCCTGGTGCTGTTGTACTACTACGCCACACACCGGAAGAAGGGCCGCACCCTCTTCTTCCTCAGCCTGGCGCTCTTCTCCCTAGCCTACATGTACTTCCTCTTTGTCACAGAGATCTTACCTCGTGGGGATGTAAGTCACCTGCAGCTTGTGACCGTGACAACGGGTGTGGTTCTCACTCTCATCTCCCTTGTGCGCACTAAGAGGGGGCCAGGCTTTGTGCAGCCTTCCCTAGCTGCCATACACAGCACCAATCAAAGCCAACTGCCTGACAAACACTCTGCCTCTCAGAATGAAGTGGACCAGTCGATGACGCCAGCATCCCCAGCCAAACCAGTGGAACAGCAGACACAGTCCCTGACAGCGAAGGGGGGCACTTGTCCTCTGTGCAAAGTGGTGCGTCCCCCGCGTGCGGGGCATTGCCGGATCTGTGGAGGCTGTGTCCAGCGCCTGGACCACCACTGTATCTGGTGGGTTTCATTAAATGTCTTTGTCTGTTGTGGAGGACGTGAGTATTATTATGCTATTATTTGTGCAACAACAAGATGACTTGTAAAAAATAGCTTTCTGCAACACGAAGGTGATAAAACCTTATCATATCTGCCTACATTTCCCTACAACAAAAACACACAATATTTTAATCTCTCAGACCCTCACACTTATATCCGCTCAACAATACTCTTCTACACATAATCATGATCTCACTAAGTGTCACACTGTCAGGCCAAGAAGACGTCACTAAAGCAGACCAGGCTGTAGAGACATGTGCAGGGCCCACAGGGGTTCACCCTTCAGCAGGGTGAGGCGACCTCAAACCAGGACAATCTGTTACTTATGGCATTTAGATAGATACACAACCAGATACTCTGTGTCTGGTTGTGTATGTGCTCATTACCTCACATTCATACTAATTGTGCTTTCACATGCTACCACAGAAGAAGTTGGTCATTTCAACTGAGGGTGTATTGTCTGTGTTGTGTCTGTCACTGCGGAGGCAGGATAAACAGCTGTGTCGGCAAGGCCAATCATCGCAACTTCCTGCTGACCCTGCTCCTCTTTCTGTTGACCTCTCTGTATGGGATCAGTCTGGTACTGCGGAGCGTGTGTCCCCGACAGAACCTGCTCACCGCCCTGCTCTACTGCCCTGGTGTCTACAATCAGTACAGGTACACTACGGTACCTGGTATTTGCTTAAAAATTGTAAACGCACACAAAATGACAATTCATAATTTATTTTGGTTTATTTGGGATTCATTGAAATGAGCACCACTTCATTGCCTACTATTAGGCACCAGGTACCCATTGGGCAAAAACTGATTGAATCAACGTTGTTTCAACCAAAATGTTCTGTGTCCAGTGGCTAGTTACCAACTGTTTTGAGTTACTTGAAATAAGTACTAAAAGATTTTGTTTAAAAAAATCTTTTAACTTAAACCAACTGAAATAGAACTGAAAGTGTTATGTTGTTTTCGAAGTGTAACTATGCGGATGTCTTTACAGCTCAGCCCTGTGCTTCACCTGTGCTTGGTACAGCAGTATTGTCACAGGAGGTCTGCTGCACCTGCTGATGCTGCAAATGATCAATATCAGCTACAATTTGACGGAGCGGGAGGCACAACTTGCTCTGCGGAAGAAAAATGGCCAGAGTCGTCTGCGTGGCCTCGTTGTCGACACAGGGGTCTACTCACGTGGCTTCTGGCAGAACTGGGCTGAATTTCTGACCATGGGAGAACCTGCAGATAGACACCCCTCTGCCCTCACTGACTTGGTTTAGCCTTGGCTTAACACCATGCCACTCTGCCCAACTAGTTCAACGCTACTGGGTTTCAACTGGAAACGCCTTTCCTCTACCATGCTGGTGGGCTGTGTGGGACTGTGAACATCTCTGAACTTTCAACTGCCCTTGGATCACGCAAACTTATTGCAACTCAGAGATGTTCGTTTTTAATCGTTAAATAGACCTCTATATTCCGAACACTTGGGTAGAGACAATAACCATGTTCCTCCAGGTTGTCATGGATACGACTATTAGTATTAGTTATAACATGGTGTAAATATAAAGGGCTGCTCTGCATATTTAATAAAGTTTTAACCTTTGAAAAAATTATATTTGATTTAATACAGTTTTAACCTCTGACAAATATGTTAGATTTTCCAAAAGGATGTAAAGATTCTTAACCATGGCATACTAAATAGCAATGGATGAATGGACATGCATGACTTAGAAAACATGTTTATGACACTGTAAACCACGCATTGACATTTAGTGTGCCTGACCATAAGGTGACACATGCGAAGATTACTTTAAAGGGAAGAAAGCTGTGACAGACATGAGCCTCCTCTCACCCACATACTCTTTGTAGTTCAATTTGATATTAAGTTTGCATGTACAGTAAATTTCTTACTTCAACTCTCCTGTTCACTGTAGAAGACTAAGACTAATTTTCCTTTGTGTCTTGTTTATCATGCCAATAAAGCATATCAAATCCAACTGATGAGAGTGAGAGACAATGCTGGTTAGGGGGCCAACTTTATGCAAGTAGGCCAGGGCTTCTGGGTTTACTAAGAAAGTGGCTAGAGCTCAGGAGGCCTCATCTGTGGCATCACCGCAACAAACCTACAGAATGAGAGAACTTGGTTACTGTTGAAGATATGCACATGCTCTGTCCCTCTCATAAACTCAAATTCTTATTTGCTGGTGTGCCTTCTGTTTCTTGGTTTTAAATCCTCCCCTTAATCTTCAGCGTTGAATCTGTCATTTCCTGTCAGTGCATATTGTTCAGAGACGTTCTCAATCACCCTCAACATTGATGTAGTTCAGATCACGAGTGTCATTATGAACAAGTCTCTGCTCGTCCACTTCTGGTCCACTGCACCAGTGGTCGTCCTGATCCTCTGCTCTGGTAAGAGACCGAAATTCCAACTTGAGAGACTCAGTGTTGATAAATGTGTTATAAGACATGTTGTGTAAGGGAATACCCCCCCAAGTGCACACAAGAGACCACAGGAAAACTTCTTTGATCAGAGGTTAGTTTGTTTAATAAGGATTGCAACCCGGAGTACACACTTGCAGTAATTTGCAAGCGAGACACTCCGTTCTCAATATGGTGTTTTCCCTTTTTATCCCCTACTATGGTTCATCCTGCCCAGGGTGATGTCCCTTAACTTTAATACCATATAAACTCTGATAATTATCAGTTGCTAATACAAAGTTGTCTCTGCTAGGCAGAGTTGAGCTTATTGTGTTATTGGCAGTTTGTTTGCCAATCCTTCTTCCTCTTATTGCTAACATAGCATCAACAGGGACTCTTAGTTCCCTTTATCCAGCAGATACCGAAAAGTATAGTTTCAACACACAGGCATATGACTTTATACAGTTGACCTCTTCATGCACTTGCAATGTGTCTACTACTGTTTCTTAATCTCAAGCAAAATATCATTGTAATTTTGTAGTCACACTTGTTCCTATAATGTACAGATATTATGAAATTCCTTTTAGTTGTGAGACATATACATAAGTGTATATTCTGTTTCTATAGTGTATGAATATGCTTAAGTTTGTGAGCTAATTAGTATATTGGCTATAATTCCATAAGTGGGAGAGGACATAGAAATGAATAGCAAATACCACATAACAATGTAAACAAACTAAAGACTGGAAATCCAGTAGATTATCATCAGGGTCACGGTCCAACAGCAGTATGTACAGTAATTAGGAACAAACTCAAACAGAGCTGAAATAACAGGAACATTTTCAATATTCCACTTGAACAAAACAAATTCTAATAACATTTTTCATGGGGATAGAGAACAAGAAGTTAGAAGTGTATGTCAATGTCAGATCCTTCAACACGATAAGATCATCCAAAAATATTGTCATAACCTACAGCAGTCATTTAAACTCCACACATTCATCCCCCTCAAGGTTATTTTGCAGACCGGGTTGAGAAGTTCTGGTAACATCACAGCAAAGATTGGTTATGCTGCACTATACACCCTTTTCTGCTACGCCAAGTTGTTCTGACATAGAAGCATAGGAAGTCTCACGCTAACCTATACTCTCAGGTTCTAGATGGCACCTTTTGTTCTAAAAGGGTTCTTCGTCTGTCCCCATAGCAGAACCCGGTTTGGTTCCAGGTAGAACCCTTTCCACATAGGGATCTACATGGAACCCAAGAGTTATACCTGGAACCAAAAAGGGTTTTCCTATGGGGACAGCCGAAGAACCCTTTTTTCTAAGAGTGTACATGTCAGCTTTTGTAATACCGATTTCTAACGTGATCTCTCGGTTTTGTCAGCCAGTAAACCTCTCATAATGACTGTCCATTGCGAGTGGGATTCTGGGAGTGCTGGGAGGGACCATACGGACACCGGTGCTCTGTAAGATGAGACACACAAATCTTACCCTAACAGCTCACTCACTTCATAGCTATATTTGAGCCTGGTCCAGAGGTCTCGAAATGAAAGTCTCCGATGCCCTCAGGTGGCTATAAATCGGGACTGCAGTGTAGCTTGGTGGCTTCGATTGACGCATCTTGTGATGCCAAGCAACCCCTTTTCCCCTCCAAGTGTTTAATGGGACGTTCCTATATTCACAGCGGTGTAGAAGACCAGTGCAGGACACTGTGGACGTGGCATGGACATGGATTACTTCGCGGTCACAGCGCTTCCCCTCTCCCAAATTACACCTAGTGCCTCCTCTGCCTAAGGGAAGAGAGAGAGAGAGAAACCTGCACTCTCATACACACTGAATTAAATACAAACAGACATGCATTCATAAAGATACAATATATACACACTGACACAAAAGCAGTAACATTCACACACCTGACCTTTATTTGGTTTGGGACAACCATTTAGAAAATCAATCAATTACTATGAAATAAGACTAGCATTGTGTTGTCATTTCCAGTGTAGCATTTCCCCTACTCTGAAGTAATGATTTAATGGCTATGCTTTCTAAATCTCTTTTGTTCCAATAAGCAGAATTCAAAACACACTGAATGGCCTTGCAGCAATTTAAACACCTCACTGCTCTTCACGCTGGACCCAGTCACTGTATCCTCCAGCATAGTGACGAGCCCTAGGGGAGAAAGAAGAGAAGGAGATGAGCACATCGGTGTAGTTACAAATCATATGTATGGGCACGTCACTCAAGTTATGATGCTAGCAGACAAAAAAAAAGGTGATTGTAAACGGTCATCACCTGCTGAATCCCAGAGCCCACATTATGTCAAGTGCAGTAGCACTCCTTCTACCTCTCTGGCAGTAGACCACAATGCTGCTATCCTCCTTATGAGGGGCACGTACTCCAAACCTCTGTTTGAACTGGTCTGAGCTCAGTCTCAGAGCCTCCTGGAGTTCCCCAACTGTTAGTAGTAGTAGAAGTATTTCACTTTATTGCCCCACAATGGGAAATTGGTTTAGAGCAGTTAAAAATAAAAAAGTACATGACAACATGAATCATAACAAAAAATAAATATGAAACAAACATGACAGAGAAAGTGTGCACAGTGCTGCTCTAGGAATGTTACAAACATGTCAAAATAAGAGGGTGGTTGTGTGTTACTCACGTGGGACATTGGTGGAGCCAGGAATATGTCCAGCCTCAAACTCATCTGGATTGCGGACGTCAAACAGTTGAATACTGCTGCTGGGAAACATAGTCTTCAACTGCTTGTACGACACCTCTGAATCTACACAAAACACATTAAAAATCAGACAGTCAGCCATATGCACCATGATGAACACCCGCTTTTTCCCCTCAGTGCAGCCTCAATTCGTCGGGACATGGACTCTACAAGGAGTCCAAAGCATTCCACAGGGATGCTAGCCCAGCACGTAAAATATTATATCTTGCCCATTCACCCTCTGAATGGCACACAATCCATGCCTGAATTTAAGGCTTTTAAAATCATTATTTTTTTATTTTTTTTATTTTTTTAAATCAGGTCTAAGCGGTGTCTAATTCTCTCTCACACACACACACACACACAACTGTTCAAAAGTTTGGGGTCACTTAGAAAATATCCTTGTTTGAAAGAAAAGCACATTTTTTGTCCATTAAATAACATAAAATTGATCAGAAATACAGTGTAGACATTTATAAATGACTATTGTAGCTGGAAACGGCAGATTTTTTATGGAATATCTACATAGGCGTACAGAGGCCCATTATCAGCAACCATCACTCCTGTGTTCCAATGGCACGTTGTGTTACCTAATCCAAGTTAATAATTTGAAAAGCCTAATTGTTCATTAGAAATCCACTTTGCAATTATGTTAGCACAGCTGAAAACTGTTGTTCTGATTAAAGAAGCAATAAAACTGGCCTTTAGACCAGTTGAGTACCTGGAGCATCAGCATTTGTGGGTTTGTTAACAGGCTCAAATGGCCAGAAACAAAGACCTTTCTTCTGAAACTCAGTCGTCTTGTTCTGAGAAATGAAGGCTATTCCATGCAAGAAATTGCCAAGAAACTAAAAGTCTCGTACAATGCAATTTTCTACTCCCTTCACAGAACAGCGTAAACTGGCTCTAACCAGAATAGAAAGTGGGGGGCCCCGGTGCACAACTGAGCAAGAGGACAAGTACATTAGTGTTTAGTTTGATAAACAGACACCTCACAAGTCCTCAACTGGCAGCTTCCTGAAATAGTACACACAAAACACCAGTCTCAACAGTGAAGAGGCGAACCCGGGATGCTGGCCTTCTAGGCAGAGTTGCAAAGAAAAAGCCATATCTCGGACTGGCCAAAAAAAAAAAAAAAAAAAAAAAAGGAAGATCTGCAAAAGAACACAGACACTGGACAGAGTAACTCTGCCTAGAAGGACAGCATCCCGGAGGCGCCTCTTCACTGTTGATGTTGAGACTGGTGTTTTGCGGGTGCTATTTAATGAAGCTGCCAGTTGAGGACTTGAATCAGCAATACAAAATTGGGTTTAATTATTTATTTACTAAATACCTAACTAATCACACAGAATTACACATACACATATTTAAATCATAACTTGATTACAAATTACGTCATAAAGGAAAACGCATTCTCACGACCCTGACAAAGTGAGTAACTTTCATTATTGAAGAATAAGTAAGATCCTTTTAGTTAGTTAAAGTTTGTTCCTTAGTACAATTTCCTGTCAGATCTATTCTCAGTTTGATGCATTTCAGTTATTTATCCCTTTCGCAATGTTAACAAGTGTGTCTCACTCTTGTATGTCCCTAGTAAAACCACAACATTATCCTGCAAGCTTTCTCCATGTGCTCCTGTGTCTGCAAGAAACACACCAGTGCTTGGATTCCCACATCCTGACTGATGCACCATGGCGGTAGAAACAGTCCTGAACTTAGCCTAGCCTGTCCACCTAATACTGTCCACCTAATACTTTATCAGAGGGAGTCGTAAGTAGAAACCCATGTGTCCTTTCCAAGGGGGTGTATTTGTGTACACATACACACACACAGAGAGAAGGAAGCAGTCATTGACCTCCATTACACAAGCTACTGGACTCTTTGGGACCAATCCAAATACTTATTTTCCTTCTGTACGTATTTTTTTTTTTACAGATTTTGTTTAGTTTGAGTGGCAGCCTAAGGAACATGTTTCATAAATGTATAACGTACCTGAACCCCCCCCCTTCCCAAAAAAATACAACTTCCAGTCATTGTGCTCGTGCTAAACTCAGCAAAAAAGGAAAACGTCCTCACTGTCAACAGTGCTTATTTTCAGCAAACTTAACATGTGCAAATATTTGATTCAACAACAGACAAACTGAACAAGTTCCACAGACATGTGACTAACAGAAATGGAATGGTGCATGTTCATTAATTGTTTATGGTTCATTGAACAAGCATGGGAAACAGTCTTTAAACCCTTTACAATCTGTGAAGTTATTTGGATTTTTACGAATTATCATTGAAAGACAGGATCCTGAAAAAGAGACGTTTCTTTGCAACGTTCTCCAAAATGCATGTAGAGGCATAAAAGTGGCATCCACACGTTCATCTGACTGAATAAATAAAAGTAAAACATTCATTCAGGGTGAGAACAAACAATTCACAAAATGATATTTTAAAAATATATAAAACTACAAGATACAGCAGCTACAGATACACATTTCAACAACACAAATACATTACAATAAACCAAAACACTCACAAACATCAATGAATTCATTCCTCAGTGTTCTAAACTGCCCTATTGGCACCAGAGATTTAAGATGTAATGAGGTTTGTAAATTATTCCAAACATGGGGGGGGGGGCATTAAAACTAAAGGATGATTTACCTAGGTGGGCAGAGACACAAGGGACCTCAAGATTTAACCAACCCTGTGAGCAGGTTTGGTGCTCTTATCTCTTTATACTTGAACAGAGAAATGAGAGATCTTGGAAGCTTGTGCAGCTAAGCTTAGACAAAAAGGGGGGAAAAGGGAGAAACGAAGTGATATGGGAATTCGGAGAGGTCCAGCCGACTTTCTGACAACGGATGTAGTGAGGAGTGTTAAACCTGTCACCTGTGATAAAGTGAAGGGCGCTATGGTACACAGCATCCAAGGGTTTTGAGAGTAAAGGCTTCTGCAATCTGATAAATGGTGTCACCATAATCAAAAGCTGTCAGGAATGTTGCCTGTACAACCTACTGTTAGGGAGAGGCATGATCTATAAAATAAATCAACTGCCTTGCGCGCCCAGTCAGTATTTGGCCATGATTACTACAAGTTTAGATAGATGGCTAGACAAACTAACAAGCTACCATGGCTAATTGAGTGACTGTGAGAAGGCAGGTTTCAGTTGACTCTGGTTTATTAGACAAAAGTAGTTTCGCCAAAAATACATTTTGTAACATGTGTAATGGAAACGACAGATCGACAATATTCTGATCTGTTCAATAGGGGTGGATTTTTTTCATTTGTCTAACTTTATTACGACAAATCATGATGGAAACAGTGTTTTTGGATTATCTTGGCATTCAAGAATGCTTTTTTGGGTTGGCTGGATGCAAGTTTCACCATCCAATTATTTCAGGTGGTTAATCATTGGTGTGATAGGTTGGCACATGAGAATTATTAGAATATGTCAAATATTAAATTATTGCAGTCTATCCATGCTGGCTTTCACGGGCTACCTGAGACATGAAACAGATCGGTGTGAGAGCATACAGGCTGTCGCCAAATGTATTAATGCACAATTTGCCTAAATGTGTAATGGAAACCCTTACATTTACATTTACATTTAAGTCATTTAGCAGACGCTCTTATCCAGAGCGACTTACAAATTGGTGAATTCACCTTCTGACATCCAGTGGAACAGCCACTTTACAATAGTGCATCTAAATCATTAAGGGGGGTGGTGAGAAGGATTACTTATCCTATCCTAGGTATTCCTTGAAGAGGTGGGGTTTCAGGTGTCTCCGGAAGGTGGTGATTGACTCCGCTGTCCTGGCGTCGTGAGGGAGTTTGTTCCACCATTGGGGGGCCAGAGCAGCGAACAGTTTTGACTGGGCTGAGCGGGAACTGTACTTCCTCAATGGTAGGGAGGCGAGCAGGCCAGAGGTGGATGAACGCAGTGCCCTTGCTTGGGTGTAGGGCCTGATCAGAGCCTGGAGGTACTGCGGTGCCGTTCCCCTCACAGCTCCGTAGGCAAGCACCATGGTCTTGTAGCGGATGCGAGCTTCAACTGGAAGCCAGTGGAGAGAGCGGAGGAGCGGGGTGACGTGAGAGAACTTGGGAAGGTTGAACACCAGACGGGCTGCGGCGTTCTGGATGAGTTGTAGGGGTTTAATGGCACAGGCAGGGAGCCCAGCCAACAGCGAGTTGCAGTAATCCAGACGGGAGATGACAAGTGCCTGGATTAGGACCTGCGCCGCTTCCTGTGTGAGGCAGGGTCGTACTCTGCGGATGTTGTAGAGCATGAACCTACAGGAACGGGCCACCGCCATGATGTTGGTTGAGAACGACAGGGTGTTGTCCAGGATCACGCCAAGGTTCTTAGCGCTCTGGGAGGAGGACACAATGGAGTTGTCAACCGTGATGGCGAGATCATGGAACGGGCAGTCCTTCCCCGGGAGGAAGAGCAGCTCTGTCTTGCCGAGGTTCAGCTTGAGGTGGTGATCCGTCATCCACACTGATATGTCTGCCAGACATGCAGAGATGCGATTCGCCACCTGGTCATCAGAAGGGGGAAAGGAGAAGATTAATTGTGTGTCGTCTGCATAGCAATGATAGGAGAGACCATGTGAGGTTATGACAGAGCCAAGTGACTTGGTGTATAGCGAGAATAGGAGAGGGCCTAGAACAGAGCCCTGGGGGACACCAGTGGTGAGAGCGCGTGGCGAGGAGACAGATTCTCGCCACGCCACCTGGTAGGAGCGACCTGTCAGGTAGGACGCAATCCAAGCGTGGGCCGCGCCGGAGATGCCCAACTCGGAGAGGGTGGAGAGGAGGATCTGATGGTTCACAGTATCGAAGGCAGCCGATAGGTCTAGAAGGATGAGAGCAGAGGAGAGAGAGTTAGCTTTAGCAGTGCGGAGCGCCTCCGTGATACAGAGAAGAGCAGTCTCAGTTGAATGACTAGTCTTGAAACCTGACTGATTTGGATCAAGAAGGTCATTCTGAGAGAGATAGCGGGAGAGCTGGCCAAGGACGGCACGTTCAAGAGTTTTGGAGAGAAAAGAAAGAAGGGATACTGGTCTGTAGTTGTTGACATCGGAGGGATCGAGTGTAGGTTTTTTCAGAAGGGGTGCAACTCTCGCTCTCTTGAAGACGGAAGGGACGTAGCCAGCGGTCAGGGATGAGTTGATGAGCGAGGTGAGGTAAGGGAGAAGGTCTCCGGAAATGGTCTGGAGAAGAGAGGAGGGGATAGGGTCAAGCGGGCAGGTTGTTGGGCGGCCGGCCGTCACAAGAAGCGAGATTTCATCTGGAGAGAGAGGGGAGAAAGAGGTCAGAGCACAGGGTAGGGCAGTGTGAGCAGAACCAGCGGTGTCGTTTGACTTAGCAAACGAGGATCGGATGTCGTCGACCTTCTTTTCAAAATGGTTGACGAAGTCATCTGCAGAGAGGGAGGGGGGAGGGGGAGGAGGATTCAGGAGGGAGGAGAAGGTGGCAAAGAGCTTCCTAGGGTTAGAGGCAGATGCTTGGAATTTAGAGTGGTAGAAAGTGGCTTTAGCAGCAGAGACAGAGGAGGAAAATGTAGAGAGGAGGGAGTGAAAGGATGCCAGGTCCGCAGGGAGGCGAGTTTTCCTCCATTTCCGCTCGGCTGCCCGGAGCTCTGTTCTGTGAGCTCGCAATGAGTCATCGAGCCACGGAGCGGGAGGGGAGGACCGAGCCGGCCTGGAGGATAGGGGACATAGAGAGTCAAAGGATGCAGAAAGGGAAGAGAGGAGGGTTGAGGAGGCAGAATCAGGAGAAAGGTTGGAGAAGGTATGAGCAGAGGGAAGAGATGATAGGATGGAAGAGGAGAGAGTAGCGGGGGAGAGAGAGCGAAGGTTGGGACGGCGCGATACCATCCGAGTAGGGGCAGTGTGGGAAGTGTTGGATGAGAGCGAGAGGGAAAAGGATACAAGGTAGTGGTCGGAGACTTGGAGGGGAGTTGCAATGAGGTTAGTGGAAGAACAGCATCTAGTAAAGATGAGGTCGAGCGTATTGCCTGCCTTGTGAGTAGGTGGGGAAGGTGAGAGGGTGAGGTCAAAAGAGGAGAGGAGTGGAAAGAAGGAGGCAGAGAGGAATGAGTCAAAGGTAGACGTGGGGAGGTTAAAGTCGCCCAGGACTGTGAGAGGTGAGCCGTCCTCAGGAAAGGAGCTTATCAAGGCATCAAGCTCATTGATGAACTCTCCGGGGGAACCTGGAGGGCGATAAATGATAAGGATGTTAAGCTTGAAAGGGCTGGTAACTGTGACAGCATGGAATTCAAAGGAGGCGATAGATAGATGGGTAAGGGGAGAGAGAGAGAATGACCACTTGGGAGAGATGAGGATCCCGGTGCCACCACCCCGCTGACCAGAAGCTCTCGGGGTGTGCGAGAACACGTGGGCGGACGAAGAGAGAGCAGTAGGAGTAGCAGTGTTATCTGTGGTGATCCATGTTTCCGTCAGTGCCAGGAAGTCGAGGGACTGGAGGGAGGCATAGGCTGAGATGAACTCTGCCTTGTTGGCCGCAGATCGGCAGTTCCAGAGGCTACCGGAGACCAGGAACTCCACGTGGGTCGTGCGCGCTGGGACCACCAGATTAGGGTGGCCGCGGCCACGCGGTGTGGAGCGTTTGTATGGTCTGTGCAGAGAGGAGAGAACAGGGATAGATAGACACATAGTTGACAGGCTACAGAAGAGGCTACGCTAATGCAAAGGAGATTGGAATGACAAGTGGACTACACGTCTCGAATGTTCAGAAAGTTAAGCTTACGTAGCAAGAATCTTATTGACTAAAATGATTGAAATGATACAGTACTGCTGGAGTAGGCTAGCTGGTAGTGGCTGCGATGTTGACACTACACTAATCAAGTCGTTCCGTCGAGTGTAATAGTTTCTACAGTGCTGCTATTCGGGGGCTAGCTGGCTAGCTAGCAGGTTGATTGCGTTACGTTACGTTACCCTTCAACTACCTTTTCTTTTTTAAATAGTTTTTATGTTTTGGGGTGGGACGTCATTACGTCCAGCTGTTTATCATCGACAAAATAGTTGCATGGAAACACACCATTGCAGGCAATTGTATCAATTTTCCATGCAAACTTTCTAAATGTAATTTTTTTAAATTCAAACATTATTCAATGGACAAGTAAATGGAAATATATCTACTGACTGACCATAAAAGAAACTGCAGATG
The DNA here is from genome assembly GCF_036934945.1 of Oncorhynchus masou masou. Classification (NCBI taxonomy): domain Eukaryota; kingdom Metazoa; phylum Chordata; class Actinopteri; order Salmoniformes; family Salmonidae; genus Oncorhynchus; species Oncorhynchus masou. The sequence continues at coordinate 51,426,775 of NC_088223.1, forward strand.
CACAATCAAAAAAATGTAAATTGCACCTGGTGTATTCTACCATTCTCCCTCAACAATAAGTGGAGACCCCAATTGGGGCCCCCCTAGCAGCCGGGATTGTGTGTGGTGCACTACATGACCAAAAGTATGTGGACACCTGCTCGTCAAACATCTCATTACAAAATCATAGGGTTTAATATGGAGTTGGTCCCCCCTTTGCTGCTACAGCCTCAACTCTTCTGGGAAGGCTTTCCACTAGATGTTGGAACATTGCTCCGGGAACTTGCTTCCATTCAGCCACAAGAGCATTAGTGAGGTCAGGCACTGATGTTGGGCGATTAGGCCTGGCTCGCAGTCGGCATTCCAATTCAAGCCTAAAGGTATTAGATGGGGTTGAGGTCAGGGCTCCGCAGACCAGTCAAGTTCTTCCACAACAATCTCAACAAACCATTTCTTTATGGACCTTGCTTTGTGCATGTGGGCATTTTCATACTGAAACGGGAAAGGGCCTTTCCCAAAACTGATGCCACAAAGTTGGAAGCACATAATCTAGAATGTTATTGTATGCTGTAGTGTTAAGATTTCCCTTCATTGGAACTAAGGGGCCTAGCTCAAACCATTAAAAACTGCCTCCTACACCAAACTGTACAGTTGGCACTATGCATTGGGGCAGTTAGCGTTCCACTGCTCCAGAGTCCAATGACAACGAGCTTTACACCACTCCAGCCGACACTTGGCATTGCGCATGGTGATCTTAGGCTTGTGGTGCAGCTGCTCTACCATGGAAACCCATGGCAGCTGAGACATTATTGTTCCTAGACGTTTCCACTTCACAACAACAGCACTTAAGAGTTGACCCGGGCAGCTCTAGCAGGGCAGAAATTTGACAAACTGACTTCTTGGAAAGGTGGCATCCTATGACAGTGCCACGTTGAAAGTCACTGAGGTCTTCAGTAAGACCATTCTACTGTCAATGTTTGACTATGGAGATTGCATGGCGGTGTGCTCATTTTTAATACACCTGTCATCAATGGGTGTGATTGAAATAGCCACATCCACTCATTTGAAGTAGTGTCACACTTTTGTATATGTAGTGTACATGCGAAATTGTGCCCCCCCCAAAAAAAATTCAATAACATTTAGGCAGTGTTGAAATCTTGAGTTTATGTCACTCTGTTGGCCTTCACTTTATCAAAAATGATTGAGCACTTATTGCCCTCCATTACTGACTCTTTGGAACTCATACAGATAGACTTGTCTACAACTATGCACACTTTTCAATTTAATTAATTGTTGGCTAATTTGTATCGGTATAGGTGTCCCAGATACCCTGGCTAGAAATGTGCATTTGCATATTTGAAAATCGACAATATGCACAGTACTATTTCGAATGCCTTAGACGTTGCACCTGTTACGAGTCAAGAAATAGCCTACCTGTGATCGGTGGTTCCTTGTAGTAGACTGCCTCAGGTTTCACATCACACAATCGGTCGGGCGTGCCACCACAGTGCGTCTCCTCTGCCACGACCACCACCGACAGCGCGCATAGCACGAGAAGCATCTTTGAACGTCGCTTGAAACAATGTCCAGAGTTATTAGTCTACGTGTCTAAGTGCATGCTTTCCCTCTATGTAGGCTATCTCCCCGCCCTGCAAGTGTCATTGGTGACTCAAACTGTTCAACATTTAAAGCTGTTAAAGAGCGACATCATTTCAAATCATTTTATCACTGGCTGTGTCTTGCCCTTGTCCAGCCCAATGACTTTATATACAAAAAAAGTCAAAACTACGCAAGTAAGAAAGCCTATTAAATAAAACAGAAGTGAAGTCACATTCAACCAAAAGTTAGACATGCTCTGGTACTTTGGCGACTAAGAAAGTATTTTTTAAACCTCCCGCTTTGCGCTGGATGTGTCTATGTGTTGTTCATAAAAGCAGAATGATTGTTTATCGCAATTAGCCACTAAATCCCTAGTTTGAAAGCAACAGTTTTCTTGAAGCTGAGCCATGACTTTTTCGGCACATGGGCCAGATCCCTTGCAATTAGATTGACAGCTAGCAAGAAGCCAGCCGAGCGTTATCCAATGAGGTTGCAGGGCAGGCCCAACCGCTCAGCAGACACAGCAGAGAGAGCGAGAGAGAGCAATGACGTGACGCACATACACTACATGACCAAAAGAATGTGGACACCTGCTCTTCGAACATCTCATCCCAAAAGTCGTAGTTCTAATTCATCCCAAAGGTGTTCGATGGGGTTGAGGTCAGGGCTCTGTGCAGGCCAGTCAAGTTCTTCCACACCGATCTTGACAAACCATTTCTGTATGGACCTCAATTTGTGTGGGGGGCATTGACTATCACAGGACTCGTAAAGACCCAGTGCACTACTTTTGAGACGTTTTAAAACTAAATGTATTGAGTGTTTATCAGTATTTGTAACTTGAGTCTGATAATTATCTCTTCAAAACGGTTAATTTGATAATACTTGTGGAATCAATAAGTACTTGTTTGATATATGTTTTCCAGTTTCTTGAAATACTTTGCAAATGCAACATATTTCTATATGAAAACTGAAATGGTCTTTTCATTCCTTTTTAGTAGACACTCTTATCCAGAGCAATTTACAGTAGTGAGTGCATACTTTTTCATACTGGTCCCCTCCCCCTTGGGAATCAAACCTACAAACCTAGTATTGCAAGCGCCATGCTCTACCAACTGAGCCACATCATCACAAACCACTTGATGTCTCAATGTACTCAGTTACTGTATTGTGCATTGTTTTTCTTCATGGTGATAGAAAGTCTGCAGGTCGAAAACTAGATGACCAGCCTATGTACAATACAGTAATGTACATTTACATTAAGTAGTTTGTATGGATAGTAAATTAATACTGCACAAAAAGTGGTTGTTTTCCATGTTATTTGATCAAGAGATATATTTAATTTGATGTGGATGTTTTGTGTCTTTGCTCATAACTTTGCACATTTTGATGTAAATGTTTGAGGACAGGATTTAGTTATTTTTGGATTCCATTCTAATGACAAGAAAGGGACAGGGCAACAACTCTTACAATTCCAACTATTGAATCCTGCAAGATACTGTTCTTAGTTATACAAGTACCTTTTTGCCAAAGCAGAGATGCTGATTTTGTATTTTTTTTTTTACCTGTGCTACAGTGGTCTATATTGGTCAGCTAAGACTAGTAAAGGCCCAGTGCACTACTTTTGTGAAAAAATATTATTTTAGCACCCCTACTTCCTGCAGCCTCGGCTCCCATCACTATGAGTCATTATGCTCAGTGCCCCGGGGTACTGGGGGTGGAGTGGTGCACTCGTGACGGAACCACTTCCTGTAGCCTGAACTATTCCAAGGTTGAAGGGGGTTTTCAATTTTTTTAGACATCAACAAAAGAACACCTTTCTGGTTATATACCCTCCATGACAAAATATATGATTTAAACATGTATTGGCTACAGATGTTAAAGATTGGTTAAGTACCCTATGTTTTTTTGTGTTGATTATAGGCAGAGCAGCCATTTCTCCACTTATAATGGTACCTTTTAAAAAAAATCAACACAATATAAACATTAATTTGCGTAATCTTTAGTAGGTATTTTAAGCTGTAACTAACATTCCAACTTCAACTATTCATGATGATGTGTGGCGCTGTTTCCCAGGTGAGCGATGCCACTCCACAAGTGCAGCAAATATGTGATAAGGTGAGCATAATTACTTCATTTAGCCCGCATAGTCTAGCTGTCCAACTGAATATACTCTTCTTTCAACATAGAACACTCATGCAAGCTTGATGAAGTGGTAATCATCAACCTTGACGGTTATTGAATAATTACCTTGACAGTGTTATTCCATTCCAAACCTATAGAACTCAAGGTGTGCGTGTGCACAGGCTACATAGCATAACTTTGGAACGCTGCCCGATTTGTCTTTTACATGTTTCTAGATGAAGCCACATGCAGAGAAGAAAGCTGGAAAGAAGGTTGATGTTTTCACCACCAGAACATTCACAACCCAAGTTGTTGCTGGGACCAACTTCTTCATTAAAGTGAGATTGTGTATTTTAAAATCGTTTTCTTTCTACTTTCTAGCCTATGTTTAGAAAAAATAAATGTCTCGATTCCATTACTGCTTTGTTTCCCAAACTCGGTGCACGTTTTGATTTTTGCCCAAACACTATACAGCTGATTCAAATAATAAACTAATCATAAAGTTTAAATCATAAACCAAAACGTGTACCGAGTTTGGGGAAACCCTGAACTCCAGGGGGGAGTCATTTTGTTTTCGAGCACTGTGAGAGCTGTGACTCCCTGCCACACCCCCTGTATGGGTTTCAAAGCATTGACTCTGCATCACAAATGTATAGGGCGTGAACATTTACTGTACGAGCTTTGTAAACACTAAATTGGTCATTACTCAGTACATATGAGCCTTGAGAGTCCCGCCTCTCTATCACCTATGCGTCACTCATCGGGCCCTAATCCTTCCCTCTCTTATAGGTCCATGTTGGTGGAGATGAATTTATGCACCTGCGTGTCCACAAAACACTACCCCATGCTGGCGGGAAACTGGAGCTGCATAGAGTACAGACTCCAAAAACTCACAATGAACCTATTGGTTTCTTCTGAAAACCTGTAACTCCCTGCAGATGATGCCACCCCAATAATCCAGCCAACAGCCTCCATGCCTGCTCTGGATCATGTGTATCCTTGTTTTTATGCTCACCTGTATTGTACTATACTGTATTGTACTATACTGTATTGTATACTGACATTGGTAAATGTCTGTCTTTACTAAAGGCCATTGACGCCTTTTGACTAAATGTATTTGGACTACAATGTAAATAAAAATTTGGCAGCTGACTTTTCTTTTTCTAAAACCAAAAAACACTCAGCGAAGTGCTTATTCTATCATTTCTGTGTTTTGGAGGTTTGGAGGTTTTGAAATGTCTCTATCACAGCTATTACTATACACCTATTCCATAATCCCTAGTAGTGACTGACATGTTTCTCATGATTGCGTGGTACCACATCAGGTAGGGATTATGTCAGTTAAATAGATCAAAACAGACACACATGCAATGACTTTGAGTTGGTTATGGACATCAAAATATAATTCTGGCAACAGGAAAGGGGAGAGTCAATTGTGGTGTGCAGTCTTCCTTTTATTTTTGCAGAAAGCATTTTCCCTCAATTGGGTGTCTGCTGTATGCAACCCAAAGGAGGGCCCCACCCATTGTAAGAGGTGATTACAACCTGTAATGACAGCATATGATTGGCTGATGGCTGCTTTAACCTGTGATTACCATATTTCACCAAAACACACAAAGCTGAAAACTGATAGTTATCCCTCTGTCTTTGGAGGTTTGATGAGCGGAATAAAAAGTGGAGGTGGAAGGGAGGAAAAAAGGAACAGAACTGCAATATAAGTCACCAGAATAAGACGGGAGGTATGCAAAGTATCACAGCACTAGGATGAAGTCATTTCTGATCGTGGTGCTTGTGGTGGTGTGTCTATTGCTGACTGAATCCGGTGAGTATGACATAACTCGACACACAGGACATAGTCATGTGATTATGTGATTATGATAACAGTGTTACAGGGTAGGCTACAGGAGAACCTTGAGTGACTGACTCAGTTGACCGGACCGTCCCTGTTTTATATTTTTAGATGGAAAACGTAAAACCAAGAAAAATAGGATCTCATTATCCAGAGGAGTGAAGAAGATTCAACAGGCCCTGGGTGAGTCATATGTTAAAATTTTACCTGTTCTCTTCCACTCTGTTTCTCTCCTCTCCACCAATGTCTTTTCTGGGTGATTCCTTGCATGTGACACTGTGTGGTGATTGTAACTTTATTGACAATTGAGAGCTTTGATTGTAAAACGCTTCATGTCCACGTGTTTAATACTGTAAGTGTTGCGGCCATTCGTTCACGAGGTGGTTGACTGTGTCTGTTGCAGACCCTAATCGAATTGTAAATACTTTGAAATGGAAAACTGGATCCAAAGATCTGGGTAAGTAAAACACATAATATTTGTTTCTGTGCCCAAAACAGTGATCAACAGGATGAGTTCATATTGCCCTAACCAATCATTAAAGACTCATTAAAGACTCCACACATCTATTACACACTCTTTCATATTTAGTCTGTACTATTCCAGCTTCTAGGCCACTTCAATTCTAGGATTAAACAAACATTTTTTACTATTTCTTATTTAGCTAAAGTAACAGAGGACGCCATTGTAAATGAACATTTGAGATGTAAGTAAAAAATAATATTGTTGCGTGCATATAATGATTACTCTGCATTATTAATACAATATTTATTCTGATATTTTGGACAAAACTGATGGTATTTATTTTGTGTTTGTTCTAGTGACAACCCAAGGTGAGTTGTGATCATGGAAGTGATGATGCCATTGATCAGGTGTTCACATGGTTGACTGTGTAGTTACTGTGTTGTCATTTCCTTCCCCTCAGTGATGAACTGGCTTCATAAAGTGGTTGACGTTGGTGAGCAATAGCTAGCTAGCTGTCTGTCTGTCTGTCTGTCTGTCTGTCTGTCTGTCTGTCTGTCTGTCTGTCTGTCTGTCTGGCATCTATCCGTGATTAACACAATGATTTCTGATTTGATTTCTCAATTTAGGAAAAGGCATTGCTAACGGTGTCTGCAAGACAGGTGAGCGTGGTACAATTAAGAAGAACTGTATGAAAACAAAATAAACCTACTGTCAACTACACATCTTGTTCATTTTATATGAACACCTTAGAGTGGAGGATTGTCTGCATTGTTTCCCTCATTTTGCTTCCCTCCTGTCCTTTACCCTCACAGTCAGCTATGTTTGAGGGACTTGAAGCTAGACTTGACAGTAATGGTGAGTACCAAAGACTATATGAGTGAGTAGCCTCCTATTTAGTGCAACTTGTGTAATCAATGTTCTACCTTCTATCATCTAATCCAATCATACATAGACTTGTACTCTCGTCTATCCTCTCTCCACTTCAAGAACACAGTGCCAATACTGTAGATGGACAGCAGAGGTCACCTTTCTCATGAAAGCTTCTACGGGACAGCTGGGAGCAAAGCTTGTGTGAATAGACTGAATAGACCGCAATACCTCTTCTCAACACGTCTTGAAACTTCCCCAGTTCAATCCACAAGCTGAATCTGCCATCTGTCAGAATGAACGTAGAGGCATCTTGCTAACTGTCAGTTTTCTTGCTCATAGTACATACCAGTTAATCTATACCATAACACAGTAATACCTAAACTTGCATGCATGGTTGTTCAGTCAGTAGACTACAATCGTTTGTGGTTTTATGTTTTGGAATGAAGTGAATTACATTTTTTGTTCAATTAAATAATGTTCCGATAAACTATTTTAGCCGCTCAATCATGGTTTGATTGTATTTACACACCTGAAGTAAGCACACAGATATTGTCTTGACATGCTGAGAACATTTCTTGGTTTGATTTCTTAGTATTGAATTGAATAATGATATGTTTCGAGACCACTGTTTCAACTGGTAAGATACAGTATGTGAGCTGTAGGTGTGTCTGTGACATAAAGACTTGCCCACACGTGTTTCAGGTGTTTCATAACAGTATGTCTATCGCCTCCAACTGCCAAAAGAGTGGAAAATTACCAACTGGCAAACAATTTCTTAGGACTTATGTAAGGATTACTTGCATGAAACAGTATAATATTTAAAGGGATATACCACTCAAAAGGTATGTGGAAAATCATGGTAGGTTGTATTTTTAGTTGACTATACCTTTACAATTGTGTTGAACTGAGATGACATGAAGTGTTGACCTGAGATGATATGATTACATGAAGGCTTGGTCTTCCTTTTCAAGCAAGGGTTTACACTGATAGTTATATTTTACATTAACCCCACCACACACACACACACAAACACACAAAGCGAGATGCAGGGATTGTGTGTTCGGTGGAGCTCTGTTTACTATCTAAAGTGCTGACAGTTAGATTTGATTCACTAGTTCCTGCCCACTGTCTGTCTTTTTTTGCTCCTGTTATTATATTTTCTAAATTGATGGGCTGATCCTTACAAGAGCTTTCAGCCCACTTCACATGCACAAACACATTACATACAGTACCAGTCAAACATTTGGACACACCTGCTCATTCCAGTGTTTTTCATTATTTGTACTATTTTCTACAGTGTAGAATAATAGTGAAGACATCAAAACTATTAAATAACACATATGGAATCATGTAGTAACCAAAAAAGTGTCCAATATTTATTTTTTTAGAGAGTCTTCAAAGTAGCCACCCTTTGCCTTGATGACAGCTTTGCACACTCTTGGCATTCTCTCATCCAGCTAGTGACACTGCCAATGATTTATTTAGAATTCAAGGCACACTTAATCAGCATGGCTACCACCATTCTGTATGGATACGCCATCCAATCTGGTTTGTGCTTAGTGGAACGATCATTTGTTTTTCACCAGGTCAATGACCCAAAACACACCTCCAGGTTGTGTAAGGGCAATTTGACCAAGAAGGAGAGTGATGGAGTGCTGCATCAGATGACCTGGCCTCCACAATCACCCAACCTCAACCCAATTGAGATGGTTTGGGATGAGTTGGACCACAGATTGAAGGAAAAGCAGCCAATAAATGCTCAGCATATGTGGGAACTCCTTCAAAAGCATTCCAGGTAAAGCTGGTTGAAAGAATGCCAAGAGTGTGCAAAGCTTTCATCAAGGCAAATGGTGGCTACTTTGAAGAATCTAAAATATAACATATATTTTGATTTGTTTAACACTTGTTGTCACACCCTGACCATAGTTTGCTTTGTATGTTTCTATGTTTTGGTTGGTCAGGGTGTGATCTGAGTGGGCATTCTATGTTGGATGTCTTGTTCGTCTATTTCTATGTCTGGCCTGATATGGTTCTCAATCAGAGGCAGGTGTTAGTCATTGTCTCTGATTGGGAACCATATTTAGGTAGCCTGGGTTTCACTGTGTGTTGTGGGTGATTGTACCTGTCTCTGTGTTTGCACCAGATAGGACTGTTTAGGTTCACACACACTTATTTTTTTTGTTAGTTATTTCATGTCGAGTTCCTTTAGTAAAGAACATGAATAACCACCACGCTGCATTTTGGTCCGCTTCTCCTTCACCAGAGGAAAACCCTTACACTTGTTTGGTTACTACATGATTCTATATGTGTTATTTCATAGTTTTGATGTCTTCACTATTGTTCTACAATGTAGAAAATAGTAAAAATAAAGAGAAACCCTTGAATGAGTAGATGTGTCCAAACTTTTGACTGGTACTGTACACACTCATAGCATGCAGACAATCACCAAGACAATTTGTTGTATGTTTTCTAATGTTATCTCAATTTATTTGAGATTAAATGTGTATTATGCACTTGCATTTTGATGAATGCTCTCATCATCTCAAAATTCAGTTCATGATGTCCCTTTTTGTGGATAAGTTCACTTCCAGTGTTCTACAGAGGGGTGAGTGACCCCATAAGCCCCATCTCCATAGGTACTGTATAACTAGTGTGTGTGTGTGTGTCTAAGGGGCGGGGGATAGATATGGTAGCAGGTAGCAGCTTGTGTGTATAGGAGGGGGTGTTTATGTAAACCCATGCTCTACAGTATATATAGGAGTGAGAGGTAGCTAAGAAAAGCAGATCTCCTGTTTTGTCCTTTATAATTCTTGATACTGATCCTGCTCTGCTGTAGCCATGACGACCATGCTGCTGAGCGCACTAGGAGCACTGCTCTGCTCCTTGGTTGTCACCGCTGAGGTCATGCCCCAAGAAGACTTCAATCTACAGGGGGTAAGAGAGAGAATGAAGAGAGGGATCAGAAATCAGCGTTACATTGAAAATCAAATGACGAGGAACAAACTAGGGATTATTATTGAGAAAAAAAGAAACGTTAGGAGAAAGAATACAGAAAGGAACCTGTGATGAAAACAAGATTCAAATGGAAGGGATGAAGACAAATGTGGGAATTCTAGTGACACATTGTTGGGTGTTCATATTGAGACCATAGTTATTCAGATGTTCCTTCAAGAATGATTCAGGAATATTTCAGTATCGGCTCTCACAGATTTAAGGTTTAAACTTTCTGTGACTCCTGCAGACAGGAAAAAGGAGGTGGTGCAATTTAATCAGGGCTGTTTTCTGCAGGTGGCAGGAAAGTGGTATGTTATTGGATTTACCACTAATGCCCATCAACCACAAGGCCAGCATGAAGATGGGCAACGCCATGCTGACACCAACTGCTGACGGAGACCAGGAAATGGCATATTCTAGCCGGAAGTAAGAGAGAGAGCGTGAGACATTGTGCTGATTCTGTATTAACTGTATTGTCTCTGTAGCGCTGATGGCTCCTGCTGGGGAATGAACCACCTGGCCAAGAAGACAAACCTTCTGGGGAAATGAATCTACAAGAGCGAGCATAAGTCTACAACCTATAAACACATACACACACAGTGCACTAATGGGCATATGTGTGATATTGTCAATTCAACTCCCTCTTGTCCCCTCCAGGCTGGAGTAATGAAAATGACATGCGTGTCGTTGACGTTAAGTATGACGAGTATGCTCTTATTCACACCAAGACCAAGGGTGCTTCAGCTGTGCTCACCAACCTGTATGGTACGATCCTTTCCACTCCTCTGCAAAATCCCATGACTCAGTCTCATTGTTTCACTATTCCTTTCCCCATCATTTGTTAGAAATCTTATATTACAAAATATTGTATCATTCACAGTATATTTAGTGTGCCATGTATTGTACCGTGGGACAGACCTGGGCCCTGGCCTGCTGCAGAAGTTTAGGCAGTTCTCCCTGGACACTCCCCCCAAAAATGGTACAGCTCATCTGTACAACCCATTTGTGAAGTGTGTTTATGTTGCACAATATTTCTTGATAAGTGTGGAATCTTTCAGACACAGCTAACCGATTGCTGCAGCTGTACATAGTCTTATAGGTAAATAGCCCACCCAATTTTACCTACCTCATCCCCATACTGTTTTTATTTATTTACTTTTCTGCTCTTTTGCACACCAATATCTCTACCTGTACATGACCATCTGATCATTTATCACTCCAGTGTTAATCTGCAAAATTATAATTATTCGCCTACCTCCTCATGTCTTTTGCACACAATGTATATAGACTCTCTTTTTTTCTACTGTGTTATTGACTTGTTAATTGTTTACTCCATGTGTAACTCTGTGTTGTCTGTTCACACTGCTATGCTTTATCTTGGCCAGGTCGCAGTTGCAAATGAGAACTTGTTCTCAACTAGCCTACCTGGTTAAATAAAGGTGCAATAAAAAATAAAATTAAAATGCCTTTTGCACACAATGTATATAGACTCTGTGTTATTGACTTGTTAATTGTTTACTCCATGTGTAACTCTGTGTTGTCTGTTCACACTGCTATTCTTTATCTTGGCCAGGTCGCAGTTGCAAATGAGAACTTGTTCTCAACTAGCCTACCTGGTTAAATGAAAGTTAAATTAAAAAAATAATAATAATAATAGTTATCAACCTTATTTCTCTCTTTCTGCAGATGAGTGTCCTGCTGTGAAATTTCATCCATGTTTTTTACTTTCTAAACGTGCTCCCTTGATCAGTCTGCATGGCATTGCTACTCGGTTGGTAGAACCATGGCAACTGTAGCAACCATTTACCACCTTTAGCTCCGTTGGCCCATCAGGCTCCTCCTTCACTAGGCAATTCAGATGCAAATTAATCCCATCGTAGCTGTAAACTCTGTTAGTTTTTCACTTCTCTGATTTGCTCCAATGAAATACTGTCTCGTGCTTTTTTCCGTTTGTCAGTCGTTTAACTCGTCAGATGACTAGAATATGTTGGGTATTTAATACCTCTGATCCTAAGATGTAACGTTAACTGCTTTAGAAGTCTGTGTTGATCAAATGTAATGTAAACCCATTTCTAAAAGTAACCTTGGTTTTACCATCATTCTATTGAAAATGTTATCCTACTTCTTGCCAGTACATCCATAACATTTGTGTAAAGAAGTGAATCAACTAAACGAAACCGCAGCTTTTACAATGGACATGGCTATTTGCTATGATGCAGTCAACTCCTTCTCCAGGCATTGTCCATGGCCAGACAGACAATTCTCAAAACAACAAAGATATAAAGATGTGGGGTCAGACACCAGTAAGTGCAAGATAATATGAAAGTCCCGCCTACTTCCTTGTTCAAACCCTCTATTGTTTCTGAATGGGCGTCAAGCTTCATGAAAACGTGGTCATTTACGATATATGTAAAATTATATTCGTATTTGTGGATTCATTTACTTCTTTCTACCTTATGTCTTTCATGAATATGTACCATTATATTTGTATTTTCCGTAATCAAAAACCTTCAAAAATATATTGGGTAAATGAATCCACGAATACAAGATATATCTTATAAGTGCTATTATGAACTGGGTGGCTTGAGCCCTGAATTCTGGCATATCAGAACGTATACCACCGGGTATGACAAAATATTTAGTTTTACTGCTCTAATTACGTTGGTAACCAGTTTGTAATAGCAATAGGGTTCTTCGGGGGTTTGTAATATTTGGCCAATATTCCACGGATAAAGGCTGTGTCCAGGCACTCTGCGTTGCGTCTTGCGTAAATGCACCCCTATCGGGCATATACCACACCTCCTCCGGCCTTATTGCTTAGTGAGAATGGACGACCACTCTGCTCAGTGGACCTACGTTTTCTCAGCAGTTGAATGTCCATTGCATTGTGTGAATACAAACAGCTTGTAGATTTATACAGCGGCAGTTTATCCACTTCATAAATAGAATGGTACCTTTCAAAAAGCATGACTCAAGTCATGTGATCGTGACAATATAAACAACAAAGTAAAAATTAATTTGTCAAATCTTTTGTAGGTTTTTCAGCTGTCACTAACTTTCCTACTTCAACTAATCATGATGATGTGTAGCGGTGCCTCCGAGGTGAAGGCCATGGCTAGACGGGATCCAGCTTTTTGTCCATTTAAATTCAGGTTTGACGCTTTGTAGCCGGTTAGGAAAATTTAAACAGCAGGTTAGGATAATTCACGTAGCAGGTTAGAATAATTAGGTTAAGGTTAGGAAATGAGTTAGGCTTAGCTAAAATGCAACAAAAATCAACTTTTGACATAAACTGGATCCATTCTAGCCACGAACGTGAAGGATGCCACTCCCGAAGTGCAACAAATCTGCTATAAAGTGAGCATAATTCCTTAATTTCGCCTGCTTAGTCTAGCTGTCCAACTGAATATGCTCATCTTTCAACAAAGATGACACAATAATTACCTCAACGATGTTATTCAATTTGTGGGTAAATAACAAATGTATTCTTTCTACAAAGATGACACTCAATAATTACCTCAACCATGTTGTTCCATGTGTGGATAAATAACAAATGTCAAACCTATAGGTGTGCATGTGCATAGGATTGTTCTGAGTTGATGTCAATGATTAAATCACATCAGAAGACAATTTCTTTAGGTCTGGAAGAAAACGAACACATCTTATTTTTTGAGTGTAGTTCCCTTTTAAATGTGCATCTTGCCCTTTAATTGCTTATCTAGTGAGCTGTCTCATATGCAGGCCTAGAAATGTTTCTGTACTGCTGATGCTAATTTAATGGCAATGTTTCCAATGAACAAATAATCAAAACAAATGATATAGTGACTCATGATATACAGCGGGGCAAAAAAGTATTTAGTCAGCCACCAATTGTGCAAGTTCTCCCACTTAAAAAGATGAGAGAGAACTGTAATTTTCATCATAGGTACACATCAACTATGACTGACAAAATGAGAAAGAAAATCCAGAAAATCACATTGTAGGATTTTTAATGAATTTATTTGCAAATTATGGTGGAAAATAAGTATTTGGTAAATAACAAAAGTTTATCTCAATACTTTGTTATATACCCTTTGTTGGCAATGACAGAGGTCAAACATTTTCTGTAAGTCTTCACAAGGTTTTCACACACTATTTCTGGTATTTTGGCCCATTCCTCCATGCAGATCTCCTCGAGAGCAGTGATGTTTTGAGGCTGTTGCTGGGCAACACAGCTTTTCAACTCCCTCCAAAGATGTTCTATGGGGTTGAGATCTGGAGACTGGCTAGGCCACTCCAGGACCTTGAAATGCTTCTTACGAAGCCACTCCTTCGTTGCCCGGGGGTGTGTTTGGGATCATTGTCATGCTGAAAGACCCAGCCAAAGTTTCATCTTCAATGCCCTTGCTGATGGAAGGAGGTTTTCACTCAAAATCTCACGATACATGGCCCCATTCTTTCTTTCCTTTACACGGATCAGTCATCCTGGTCCCTTTGCAGATAAACAGCCCCAAAGCATGATGTTTCCACCCCCATACTTCACAGTAGGTATGGTGTTCTTTGGATGCAACTCAGCATTCTTTGTCCTCCAAACACGACGAGTTGAGTTTTTACCAAAAAGTTATATTTTGGTTTCATCTGACCATATGACATTCTCCCAATCTTCTTCTGGATCATCCAAATGCTCTCTAGCAAACTTCAGACGGGCCTGGACATGTACTAGCTTAAGCAGGGGGACACGTCTGGCACTGCAGGATTTGAGTCCCTGGCGGCGTAGTGTGTTACTGATGGTAGGCTTTGTTACTTTGGTCCCAGCTCTCTGCAGGTCATTCACTAGGTCCCCCCGTGTGGTTCTGGGATTTTTGCTCACCGTTCTTGTGATCCTTTTGACCCCATGGGGTGAGATCTTGCGTGGAGCCCCAGATTGAGGGAGACTATCAGTGGTCTTGTATGTCTTCCATTTCCTAATAATTGCTCCCACAGTTGATTTCTTCAAACCAAGCTGCTTACCTATTGCAGATTCAGTCTTCCCAGACTGCTGCAGGTCTACAATTTTGTTTCTGGTGTCCTTTGATAGCTCTTTGGTCTTGGCCATAGTGGAGTTTGGTGTGTGACTGTTTGAGGTTGTGGACAGGTGTCTTTTATACTGATAACAAGTTCAAACAGGTGCCATTAATACAGGTAACGAGTGGAGGACAGAGGAGCCTCTTAAAGAAGAAGTTACAGGTCTCTGAGAGCCAGAAATCTTGCTTGTTTGTAGGTGACCAAATACTTATTCTCCACCATAATTTGCAAATAAATTCATTAAAAATCCTACAGTGTGATTTTCTGGATTTTTTTCTCATTTTGTCTGTCATAGTTGAAGTGTACCTACCTATGATGAAAAATACATGCCTCTCTCATCTTTTTAAGTGGGAGAATTGCACAATTGGTGGCTGACTAAATACTTTTTTGCCCCACTGTATGTCTGCCAGGTAAGCCTACTTTGCAGTTAACATTTAATTGAGAAGGGTTTGGGGAAGGTTTTTCTGTCAACCCACAATGGTTATCACATCAAACGGCTACTAATGAGTTAAATTTTATTTTACCTTTATTTTACCAGGTAGGCCAGTTGAGAACAAGTTTTCATTTACAACTGCGACCTGACCAAGATAAAGCAAAGCAGTGCGACAAAAACAACAACACAGAGTTACACATGGGATAGAGAAACGTACAGTCAATAACACAATAGAAAAAAAATCTATATATAGTGTGTGCAAATGTAGTAAGATTAGGGAGGCAAGGCAATAAATAGGCCATAGTGGTGAAATAATTACAATTTAGCATTAACACTGGAGTGATAGATGTGCAGATGATGATGTGCAAGTAGAGATACTGGGGTGCAAAAGAGCAAAAATAAACAACAATATGGGGATGAGGTAGTTGGGTGGGCTATTTACAGATGGGCTGTGTACAGGGGCAGTGATCGGTAAGCTGCTCTGACAGCTGATGCTTAAAGTTAGTGAGGGAGATATAAGTCTCCAGCTTCAGTGATTTTTGCAATTCGTTCCAGTCATTGGCAGCAGAGAACTGGAAGGAAAGGCGGCCAAAGTAGAAGTTGTCTTTGAGGATGATCAGTGAAATATACCTCCTGGAACTTGTACTATGGGTGGGTGTTTTTATGGTGACCAGTGAGCTGAGATAAGGTGGGACTTTACCTAGCAAAGACTTATAGATGACCTGGAGCCAGTGGGCTTGGCGATGAATATGAAGCGAGGGCCAACCAACGAGAGCATACAGGTCGCAGTGGTGGGTAGTGTATGGGGCTTTGGTGACACAATGGATGGCACTGTGATTTGCTAAGTAGAGTGTTGGAGGCTATTTTGTAAATTACATCGCTGAAGTCAAGGGTCGGTAGGATAGTCAGTTTTATGAGGGTATGTTCAGCAGCAGGAATGAAGGAGTCTTTGTTGCGAAATAGGAAACCAATTATAGATTTAATTTGGGATTGGAGATGCTTAATGTGAGTCTAGAAGGAGAGTTTACAGTCTAACCAGACACCTAGGTATTTGTAGTTGTCCACATATTCTAGGTCAGAACCATCCAGAGTAGTGATGCTAGTCAGGCGGTCGGGTGCGGGCAGCGATCGGTTGAAGTGCATGCATTTAGTTTTACTAGCATTTAAGAGCAGTTGGAGGCCATGGAAGGAGTGTTGTATGGCATTGAAGCTCGTCTGGAGGTTTGTTAACACAGTGTCCAAAGAAGGGCCAGAAGTATACAGAATGGTGTCGTCTGCGTAGAGGTGGATCAGAAAATCACCAGCAGCAAGAGCGACATCATTCATTGTCATTGTGAGCGGGATCATTTGCCTCTGTTCACTGAAAAAAGCTGTTAATTTGTCTCCCAAACTGCTCATCGCTCAGTAATGCTTAGAAATGTACCAAAACCATACAAAAATCTTGAATTTAAAGCCTAAAATGTTGTCTACCACGATGTCAGATCGTGAAATGTGAGTTCAAATACATCTTTACCTGACCAAATTGTTATATGTTCTGCAAAAAAAATATTAACACTGAATGAGGCTCTCTCCTCACTATATTGGTCCTGCACTAAGGAATTGCCATCTTCAGAGGATGTTTTTATAATTTATCTGCAGATAATCGATGTCTGGAGGTCAAACAGTAATAGGGAAAGTATGCAAATCAGGCAACCAAATTAACAACTCTTTCACATGTGCGATTCGGTTCCCGACGTTCACCAAAAAAAGCCATTCAAAAAGAGCTGTTCATTCGCGAACGACCCATCAGTACACTGGCTATGCACTGAGTAATAGACAAATGGCCGCAACACACAGACAGAAATGGGCAATATTGTTGGAAATGAATTGGTAAATATTGTGTTAGGTTTGGATTTTTCAGCCAATAGTGGCTAACCAGGGGCGGGATAATATCAATATTTCTTAATTTGGTTAGAGCTGGAAGCTTGCAGTGTCTGATACTTGAGAGATTTGATCATGACAGTTTACGGTGGAACCAGGGCCGGCCTAACTATGGGCTGGCCTTAGGGGTCCTGGCCCACCCTACCATACCTCCTTGCCTGTCCAAATAAATTATTTAAATATTGATAATTTATTTGACCGTGATGTGTTCAGACAGAAAGACTAAAGATTATGGCATGCAGGGGTGTAACTTTCACCAGAGACGGGGACATATTGAAATATCATGTTTGTCCCCCCCAGTTTTATCACTGGAATGTGATACAAAACGAGGCAACAGTGTGCTTTAGGACCATGCGGACGCCTCCGGGCAGTCGGGTCGGCTGTTTGGAGTGTTTATCCGACTGGATAATTTTTTTTTATTTCTACACATTCATGTCCCTTTCTCCAGTGATATAGCCTAATTTCAGCAGAGAGGAAGAGGCGAAGCGAGAGGGCTCACTCTCACCAAAATCTGTACAGAGTAAGCCCAATGCCTTTCTATGGGAATAATATACAGGCTTCAGCTTGTCGCCTGCCTTCCTGCCTTTGGGACAAAGAGTACCATTGTTAGGGCGGAGACATGAGCATCTCGTCATTATATACAGTATCTGGTTTCAGCCTCTTGCGAACTGGAAAGGGTTGGCGGGTGCACAGTGCACTGTTAGGATGCTGGATTGCCCTAAAGTCATTTATTTATTATTATATAATAACTCCCGTCTAAATAAAATAATTCAAAATACTTGAACCGGGAGCATGACTTTCCCATTTGGCATTGTCTGATTGTCTTAACTCATCACGTACACCACTAATAAACTGAGCTTCTCAGTCAATTGTTCTTAATCTCAAACAAGTCAACAAAGTATTTTTTTAAATATTTACATTTTTTATATTTCCAACACTCCCGGCCTTGATCTTCACCAAGCCTCGGTATGACAGAGCAAAGTCTCCCGATCTGATGATCCCATATAAAGTAAAAGAATACAAATATATTTTGAAAAAATAATAATTTCTCACAAAAGTAGTGCACTGGGGCTTTAATAGTCCTGCATTAGCGGACCCATATAGCCGTCTGCCGCGCCCCCCCCCCAATGATTTTGAGAAACTAAAACTTTAATATTGAAATTAAACTGTTCTATGAAAATGCGCATATAAAATAATCATAACTGGTAGGATAAGTTGTAAGCTTAAGAAGCTGCATTTACTATTACACCAGTTCCAAGAATTCTATATTGGAGATCCGTGAAAAAACGTGCTGCCTATGGACTCAAAGGCCTGTTCAATTGATAAATTCTGGCGCCAGCCCCTGGGTGGAACACTTGAAAATTGCAAGTACTTTCAGGTAGGTTTGGCCAGCTACTCATAAGTGGTCTGCGAGCTACTGGTTGCTCGCGATCAACATGTTGGAGACCCCTGCAATACATTGAGTCATGATTTTGTCTTCAAGCTCTGTGAGAGCTGTGACTCCCTGCCACATCCTCACAACCCCCTGTATGGCTTTCAAAGCATTGGGCTGTGTTAAAAATGTATAGGGTGTAAACATGTACTGGAAGAGCTTGGTAAACACTAAACAAATGGATCTTTACTCAGTACATAAGGGTCTTGAGAGGCATGTCTCTCTATCACCTATGCATCACTCATCAGGCCCTAATCCTTCCCTTTCTCATAGGTCCATGTTGGTGGAGATGAATTTATGCACCTGAGTGTCCACAAAACACTACCCCACGCTGGCGGGAAACTGGAGCTGCATAGAGTACAGACTCCAAAAACTCACAATGACCCTATTGGTTTCTTCTGAATACCTGTAACTCCCTGCAGATGATGCCACCCCAATAATCCAGCCAACAGCCTCCATGCCTGCTCTGGATCATGTGTACCCATTTTTATGCTCACCTGTATTGTACTATACTGTATTGTACTATACTGTATTTTATACTTCCATTGGTAAATATCTGTCTTTGTACTAAAATCCGTTTTCACCTTTGACTAAATGTCTTTTGGTACAATACGATATAAATAAACATTTGACAGCTGACTTTGCTTTTTGTAAAACTTTTAAAGAATCTATTACAAAGAATCTGTGAAGTGCGTATGTGGGTGCTTGTTATACAATTTCAATTTGCATATTTGTAGGTGATGACATTTCCCCCATTTCTATCACATCAATTACTGTACACCTATTGCGTAATCCCTAGTAGTGACTGACATTTCTTATGATTTTATGGTACCACATATCAGGTAGAGATTCTGTCAGTTGAGTACAGTGCAGTCTTCCAATCGAGACCTCAAATCGGGATGGTCTCCTTTTAAAACCGGCACATCTGGGGGAAGAGGCTTGATTTCTGACACTATAATGGTACAGTTTTCCTTCATCGAAGAAGCCTCAGGTTGTACCTCCTATAGGTCTACTGTTTGAAACATTTTCTGCATTTAAGATCGAAACAGACTTTGAGTTGGTTCTGGACATTAAAATATAATTCTGGCAACAGGAAAGGGGAGAGTCAATTGCGGTGTGCAGTTTTCCTTTTCTTTTTGCAGAAAACATTTTCCCTCAATTGGGTGTCTGCTGTAATGCAACCCAAAAGAGGACCCCACCCATTGTAAGAGGTGATTACAACCTGTAATGACAGCATATGATTGGCTGATGGCTGCTTTTACCTGTGATTACCATATTTCACCAAAACACACACAAAGCTGAAAACTGGTAATTATCCTTCTGTCTTGGGGGGTTTGATGAGGGGCCCCCGAGTGGCACAGCAGTCTAAGGCTCTGCATCTCAGTGTGAGAGGCGTCACTACAGTCCCTGGTTCGATTCCAGGCTGTATCACATCCGGCTGTGATTGGGAGTCCCATAGGGCAGCGCACAATCGCCCCATCGTCATCCGGGTTTGACCGGGTTATGCTGTCATTGTAAATAAGAATTTGTTTTGATTTGCCTAGTTAAATAAAGGTGAAATACAAAACAACAAAAAATTAAAGTAGAGGTTGTTCGGAGAAGAAAAGGAACCGAACTGGCATAAAGTCACCAGAATAAGACGGGAGGTTTGCAAAGTATCACAGCACTAGGATGAAGTCATTGCTGATCATGGTGCTTGTGGTGGTGTGTCTGTTGCTGACTGAATCTGGTGAGTATGACATAACTCACTACATGCAGCACGACACACAGGACATAGTCGTGATTATGTGATTATGATAACAGTGTTACAGGGTAGGCTACAGGAGAACCTTGAGTGACTGACTCAGTTGACCGGACCTCACTGTTTTATATTTTTAGATGGAAAACGTAAAACCAAGAAAAATAGGATCTCATTACCCAGAGGAGTGAAGAAGATTCAAGAGGCCCTGGGTGAGTCATATGTTATAATTTTACTTGTTCTCTTCTACTCTGTTTCTCTCCTCTCCACCAATGTCTTTTCTGGGTGATTCCTTGCATGTGACACTGTGTGGTGATTGTAACTTTATTGACAATTGAGAGCATTGATTTTAAGACATTTCATGTCCACGTGTTTAATACTGTAAGTGTTGCGGCCATTCGTTCACGAGGTGGTTGGCTGTGTCTGTTGCAGACCCTAATCGAATTGTAAATACTTTGAAATGGAAAACTGGATCCAAAGATCTGGGTAAGTAAAACACATAATATTTGTTTCTGTGCCCAAAACAGTGATCAACAGGATGAGTTCATATTGCCCTAACCAATCATTAAAGACTCATTAAAGACTCCACACATCTATTACACACTCATTCATATTTAGTCTGTACTATTCCAGCTTCTAGGCCACTTCAATTCTAGGATTAAACAAACATTTTTTACAATTTCTTATTTAGCTAAAGTAACAGAGGACGCCATTGGAAATGTAAGTACAAAATATTATTGCAAGCATATAAGAATTAATCTGCATTAGTAATACAATATTTATTCAGATATTTTGGACAAAACTGATGGTATTTATTTTGTGTTTGTTCTAGTGACGACCCAAGGTGAGTTGTGATCATGGAAGTGATGATGCCATTGATCAGGTGTTCACATGGTTGACTGTGTAGTTACTGTGTTGTCATTTCCTTCCCCTCAGTGATGAACTGGCTTCATATGGTGGCTGACGTTGGTGAGCAATAGCTGTCTGTCTGTCTGTCTGTCCTTTCTGTCTGTCTGACTAGCTTCTAGTCAGTTTATGATTTGTCAATTTAGGAAAATATACGGTGTCTGCAAGACAGGTGAGCATGGTACAGCTAAGAATAACGGTATGAAAGCAACAGAGTGTGCAAAGCTTTCATCAAGGCAAAGGGTGGCTCCTTAGAATAATGTTACAAATATAGAATATATGTAGATTTTGAACACTTTTTTGGTTACAACATGATTCCATGTGTTATTTCATAATTTTGATGTCTTCACTATTATTCTACAATTGTACAAATTGTAAAAAAATAAAATAAAGACAAACCCTGGAATTAGTAGGTGTAACTAAACATTTGACTGGTACTGCAAGTATTCAGACACTTTTCTATGAGACTCTAAATTGAGTTCAGATGCATCCTGTTTCCATTGATTATCCTTTAGATGTTTCTACAACTTGATTGGAGTCCACCTGTGGTAAATTCAATTGATCGGACATGATTTGTTATATATAAGGGCCCACAATGGACAGTGCATGTCAGAGCAAAAACCAAGCCATGATATCGACGGAAATGTCCACAGCGCTCCAAGACAGGATTGTGTCGACGCACAGATCTGGGAAAGGGTACCAAAAATGGGGACATTCAATGGTGCAGACAAGAACACAGTGGCCTCCATCATTCTTAAATGGAAGAAGTTTGGAAACACCATCCAAATATTTATTTATATATTCTTAATTCTGTTCCTTTTCTTTAGATTGTGTGTATTGTTAGATATTACTTGTTAGATATTACTACACTGTTGGAGCTAGAAACACAAGCACTTCGCTATACCCGTAATAACATCTGATAAACACGTGTATGTGACCATTTCTTTTTTATTTGATTTAGAGCTGGCTGCCCAGCCAAACTGAGAAACTGGGCAGCCAGCTCTGTGAAGATGAGAGAACCTTCCAGAAGGACAACCATCTCTGTGTCACTCCACCAATATGGTAGGGTGGCCAGACGGAAGCCACTCCTCAGTAAAAGGCACATGATAGCCTGCTTGGAGTTTGCCAAAAGACGCAGACGTTGAGAAACAAGATTCTCTGGTCTGATGAAACGAAGATTGAACACTTTGGCCTGAATGCTAAGTCACGTCTGGAGGAAACCTGGCACAAACTGGGGCGAAGTTCACCTTCAAACACGACAATGACCCTAAGCACACAGCCAAGACAACGCAGGAGTGGCTTCGGGACAAGTCTCTGAATGACCCTGAGTGGCACAGCCAGAGCCTGGACTTGAATCCGATTGAACATCTCTGGAGAGACCTGAAAATAGCTGTGCAGCGACGCTCCCCATCCAACTGTATCACTGCCTGGTACTGCAGGGCTCTACAGAGGGTGGTGCAGTCTGCCAAACGCATCACCGGGGGCACAGTGCCTGCCCTACAGGACACCTACAGCACCTGATGTCAAAGGAAGGCCAAAAAGATCATCAAGGACATCAACCACCCGAGCCACGGCCTGGTCACCCCGCTATCATCCAGAAGGAGAGGTCAGTACAAGTGCATCAAAGCTGGGGCTGAGAGACTGAAAAACAGCTTCTATCTCAAGGCTATCAGACTGTTAAATAGCCATCACTAGCCAGCTACCCCCCCGGTTAGTCAACCCTGCCGCCCTAAATACATAGACATGGAATCACTAGCCACTTTAATAATGGAACGCTAGCCACTTTAATAATAGTGTTTACATAGTGCTTTACTCATATGTACAGTTGAAGTCGGAAGTTTACATACACCTTAGCCAAATACATTTAAACTCAGTTTTTCACAATTCCTGACATCTGATCCTCTTACTTAGGTCTGTTAGGATCACCACTTTATTTTAGTAGCATTATTTGGTAGCATTACCTTTAAATTGTTTAACTTGGGTCAAACGTTTCGAGTAGCCTTCCACAAGCTTCCTACAATAAGTTGGGTGAATTTTGGCACATTCCTCCTGACAGCGCTGGTGTAACTGAGTCAGGTTTGTAGGCCTCCTTGCTCGCACATGCTTTTTCAGTTCTGCCCACAAATCTTCTATGGGATTGACGTCAGGGCTTTGTGATGGCCACTCCAATACCGTGACTTTGTTGTCCTTAAGCCATTTTGCCACAACTTTGGAAGTATGCTTGGGGTCATTGTCCATTTGGAAAACCCATTTGCAACTAAGCTTTAACTTCCTGACTGATGTCTTGAGATGTTGCTTCAATACATCCACATATTTTTCCTCCCTCATGAAGCCATCTATTTTGTGAAGTGCACCAGTCCCTCCTGCAGCAAAGCACCACCACCACATGATGCTGCCACCCCCGTGCTTCACGGTTTGGATGGTGTTCTTCGGCTTGCAAGTCTCCTCCTTTTTCTTCCAAACATAACGATGGTCATTATGGCCAGACAGTTCTGTTTTTGTTTCATCAGACCAGAGGATATTTCTCTAAAAAGTACGATCTTCATCCCCTTGTGCAGTTGCAAACCGTAGTCTGGCTTTTTTATGGCAGTTTTGGAGCAGTGGCTTCTTCCTTGCTGAGCGGCCTTTCAGGTTATGTCGATATAAGACTCATTTTACTGTGGATATTGTCACACCCTGACCATAGTTTACTTTATATGTTTCTATGTTTTGGTTGGTCAGGGTGTGATCTGAGTGGGCATTCTATGTTGGATGTCTTGTTTGTCTATTTCTATGTCTGGCCTGATATGGTTCTCAATCAGAGGCAGGTGTTAGTTATTGTCTCTGATTGGGAACCATATTTAGGTAGCCTGGATTTCACTGTGTGTTTGTGGGTGATTGTTCCTGTCTCTGTGTTTGTTGTCACCAGATAGGCTGTATAGGTTTTCACGGTCCGTTTGTTGCTTTTGTATTGTTAGTTATTTCATGTCGAGTTCCTTTTAATTAAAGAACATGAATAACCACCACGCTGCATTTTGGTCCGCTTCTCCTTCGACAGACGAGAACCGTTACAGATATAGATATTTTTGTACCCGTTTCCTCCAGCATCTTCACAAGGTCCTTTGCTGTTGTTCTGGGATTGATTTGCACTTTTCGCACCATAGTACATTCTTCTCTAGGAGACAGAACACATCTCCTTCATGAGCGATATGATGGCTGCGTGGTCCCATGGTGTTTATACTTGCATACTATTGTTTGTACAGATGAACATGGTACCTTCAGACATTTGGAAATTGCTCCCAAGGAGATATTGGCTGATTTATTTTGATTTTCCCATGATGTCAAGCAAAGAGGCATTGAGTTTGAAGGTAGGCCTTGAAATACATCTGCATTGACACCTCACATAGGCTAATTGACATTATTTGAGTCAATCAGAAGCTTCTAAAGCCATGACATTATTTTCTGGAATTATCCAAACTGTTTAAAAGGCACAGTCAATTTAGTGTATGTAAACTTCTGAGCCACTGGAATTGTGATACAGTGAATTAATCTGTCTGCAAACAATTGTTGGACAATGTACTTGTGTCATGTACAAAGTAGATGTCCTGACCGACTTGCCAAAACTATAGTTAACAAGAAATTTGTGGAGTGGTTGAAAAACGAGTTTTAATGACGCCAACCTAAGTGTATGTAAACTTCCGACTTCAACTGTATATACTGTATTCTATTGAACTGTGTTTTAGTCAATGCCACTCCGACATTTCTCGTCCTAATATTTATATATTTCTTAATTCCATTCTTTTACTTTTAGATTTTTGTATTGTTGTGAATTGTTAAGATACTACTGCACTGTTGGAGCTAGGAACACAAGCATTTCACTACACCCGCAATAACATCTGCTAGATATGTGTATGTGACCAATACAGTTTGATTTGATAATAGCCGGTTGATGTGATTACAATCTTGTAGGTTGACAGATATACCCCCAAAACTTCGCAATTAAATGTTAACTGCAAAGTAGGCTTAGCCTACCTGGCAAAAGTATGTCATGAGTAAGTACATTCTTATCGATTATTTGTTATTTGCAAACTTTGCCATGAAATGAGCAGCAGCAGTACAGAACCATCCCTAGACCAGCACATAAGGCAGAACACTGCGCAATTTAAAGGGCCAGATGCTCAATTAAATAAAAATGGTAGATTTCTTCCAGACCTAAAAAATAATTGTCTTCTAATGTGATTGAAGCACTGACATAGACTCAGAATATCTGATTTTGTTGTTTTCTCTATGAACAACTGTAATTTTGAGAGTGAAAACCCCCCAAAATCTAAAACCAGGAAAAATACAACGGAGAAAACATAATCACAGATAGGACTCTCTTGGAGTTTTTTTATTAACCATTATTTTACCAGGTATATTGACAAAACATTGTGCACTACTTTCTCTTACACTAAGGACCCGGGAAAATTGCAAGGGAGAGGAGAATGTGCCTATTTGTAAAGCTAGGAAAAAAAATGAGTAGCTCGTTTCCTTTTTACCTTTATTTAACGAGTCAGTTTTGAACAAATTCTTATTTTCAACGACGGCCTAGGAAGAGTGGGTTAACTGCCTTGTTCAGAGGCAGAAAGACAGATTTTTAGCATGTCAGCTCGGGGATTGGATCTTGCAACCTTTCGGTTACTAGTCCAACACTCTAACCACTAGGCTACCTGCCACCCCAAATGTGGCTCTCATGCTAGAAAATGTTGGAGACCCCTGATCTATACCATAGAACAGTAATAACAAAACTTGCATGCATGGTTGTTCAGTCAGAAGACTAAAATCCCTTGTGTTTTTTCAAATCTTTTTAAATACATTAAATTCAATATTGGATTGAATAATGATATGTTTCAAGACCCCTGTACCAACTGGCAAGGTACAATATGTGAGGTGTAGGTGTGTCTGTTCCATCACAGTATGTCTACCGCCTCCAACAAGAGCAGAAAATTAACAACGGGCAAATAGATTTTTAGAACTTATGTAAGGATTACTTGCCCGAAGCAGTATTATTTAAAGGGATAAACCACTCAAAATATGTGGAAAATCATGTTAAGTTGTATTTTGAATTGACTTTAAAATTGTGTTGACCTGAGATTATATGAAACTAACATTACATGTGGTCTTGCTCTTTACCCTCAAGCAAGGTTTTACACTGATAGTTAAAGTTCACATTAAACCGCACACACACACACACACACACACACACACACACACACACACACACACACACACACAAAGAAAGATACAGGGATTGTGTGTTAGGGGGAGCTCTGTTTACCATCTAAAGTGCTGACAGTTAGATTTGATTCACTAGTTCCTGCCCACAGAAAGCACTGGAGGGGCAGATACTGCTTTGTTTATCACTGTCCGTCTATTTTGGCTGCTGGTATTTTATTTTCTAAATTGATGGGCTGTTGCATACAAGAGCTTTCAGCCCATTTCACATGCACTCACATGCACACACGCCTACACATATTACATGATGCTGCTCCTGTTTGAACCCGGTGATCTCACCACCTCCGGGGTTCTTTAGAGGTTAGGAGTGGGAGGTCACAGCCACACCCCCAACAAGCCCCATCTCCACCCATGAGTATTGTGTGTGTGTGTGTGTCTGAGAGGCGGGGGATAGAGATGGTAGCAGGTAGCAGCTTGTGTGTATGTATGGAGGGGGGGGGGGGTATGCTCTACAGTAAACCCATGCTCGACAGTATATATAGGAGTGAGAGGTAGCTAAGAAAAGCAGATCTCCTGTTTTATAATTCTTGATACTAACCCTGCTCTGCTGTAGCCATGACGACCATGCTGCTGAGCGCACTAGGAGCACTGCTCTGCTCCTTGGTTGTCACCGCTGAGGTCATGCCCCAAGGAGACTTCAATCTACAGGGGGTAAGAGAGAGAATGAAGAGAGGGATCAGAAATCAGCGTTACATTGAAAATCAAATGACGAGGAACAAACTAGGGATTATTATTGAGAAAAAAAGAAACGTTAGGAGAAAGAATACAGAAAGGAACCTGTGATGAAAACAAGATTCAAATGGAAGGGATGAAGACAAATGTGGGAATTCTAGTGACACATTGTTGGGTGTTCATATTGAGACCATAGTTATTCAGATGTTCCTTCATGAATGATTCAGGGCTATTTCAGTATCAGCCCTCACAGATTTAAAGAACCACTGAACACGCCGATTGGCACGTGGGTTTTTCTGTTGCTCATTAGAAAAATGAATTTTCAGTCTTGGGGGTGTGTTTCCTGGCCGATTCCACATGTGGTTATTGATGTTTGTCCCCCATGAGACACTGTAGCCTATTTCACCTCCTCAAAATCCCCAGAGTGAACTAAATAGAAATCTGTAATTAATTTTGACATTTTTGCCAAGGATGTTTTAGTTGTACAGCTTTACATCTAAAGGTGTTTAGTGCAGTATTTCTCAAGCAAAGAAATGCTTGAGTTGTTGTCTTATGTGAACAGTCTGTCAGGTCTGTCTCACTGTCTATGCTATTAGATAGAGCGCAATCACCGCAGCTGTTCACCCCGTGTTATTGGGCAAATTGACATCCTCAAATCAAAACCCAACCTTCCTTTACCCGTTGTGATGCATGGATGTTCCAAACTCCATAATTATCCTATTTACACTTCGAAGTCAATTTTGATTCCAGAATAACTTTCGGACTCATATTGATGCCACAGATGCCGTTTTCATAGGCATCTGTTGCTTTTCAAAGGAAGCCGTTCTTTAACGTTGATACGTTCTGTGACCCCTGCAGACAGGAATGAGGAGGTGATGTAATCTAATCGGGGCTGGTTTTTGCAGGTGGCAGGAAAGTGGTACGTGATTGGATTTGCCACTAATGCCCAGTGGTTCGTCAAACACAGGGCCGACATGAAGATGGGCACCACCATGCTGACACCAACTGCTAATGGAGACCTGGATATTGCATATTCTAGCCGGAAGTAAGTAAGAGAGAAAGAGAGAGACATTGTGCTGATTCTGTATTAACTGTATTGTCTCTGTAGCGCTGATGGCTCCTGCTGGAGAATGAACCACCTGGCCAAGAAGACAAAACTTGCGGGGAAATTCATCTACAAGAGCGAGCGTAAGTCTACAACCTATAAACACATACACACACAGTGCACTAATGGGCATATGTGTGATATTGTCAATTCAACTCCCTCTCGTCCCCTCCAGGCTGGAGTAATGAAAATGACATGCGTGTCGTTGACGTTAAGTATGACGAGTATGCTCTTATTCACACCAAGACCAAGGGTGTTTCAGCTGTGCTCACCAACCTGTATGGTACGATCCTTTCCACTCCTCTGTAAAATCCTATGACTCAGTCTCATTGTTTCACTATTCCTTTCCCCGTCATTTGTTAGAAATCTTATATTACAAAATATTGCATCCTTCACAGTATATTTAGTGTGCCATGCACTACATGTGTTGTGTCTACAGCCCGGGGGACAGACCTGGGCCCTGACCTGCTGCAAAAGTTTAGGCAGTTCTCCCTGGACACTGGCATTCTGCCCGAAAACATCGCGATCTTCCCCAAAAACGGTACGTCCCATCTCTGTTTGTGAAGTGTGTTGAAGTTGGACAATATTTCTGGATAGAAGTGTGGAACGCCTCAGACTTATCAACTGCCTTTTCTTTTCGGCAGATGAGTGTCCCGCTGCGTAATTTCATCCATCTTCACTTTGCTCCCTTGATCCTTCTGCATGGCTTTGCTACTTGATGGGTCGACCCATGGCCACTGTGGCAACCATGAATCATCTTCAGCTGCAGTGATCCATCAGACCACAGCGTAACATGAATATGCATTACCTACTGAAGCTCAGCGTAGCTGGTTAGGCAATCTTGTAACCTTAGTTTTTCACTTCCCTGATTGGTTCCAATAAAATACTCTCCTTTTTTCCGTTTGTCAGTCGTTCTACTCGTCAGATGACTAGAATATGTTGGGTATTTAATACCTCTGATCCTAAGATGTAACGTTAGCTGCTTTAGAAGTCTGTGTTGATCAAATGTAATGTAAACCCATTTCTAAAAGTAACCTTGGTTTTACCATCATTCTATTGAAAATGTTATCCTACTTCTTGCCAGTACATCCATAACACAGCTCTGATTCCTCCTTTTGTTAAGGGTTTACATCTACACACTTTATTTACAAATGTGTACAAAACAATAATTTACCTCCTATAGAATTCTAGTTACACTGAATTATACAAAGTTCATGATGAAATAAATATAAAAACAAAAAGGATCACAGGGGAAGGAACTGTCGAAGCGAGTACAAATATACCACCAGTCTTTACAAGTTGTATTTCTCCTCAGGGGACTAACGCCTCTCCCTGGCCACTGGCATAAGTAGATGTGTGTTTGGGGAAAGGAAGTATGTTGTGGTCATGAGTCTGTGGTACCAGATCTAGTGCAATCTAACTCTGAAGGCCTTGCTGGCGCTACATCCTATTTCAGGTGTCTGATAATCAAGCTTATTAGGGGTTAAATAAACTGTATGAAGATGGGTTTAGGGGTTGGTTCTAAATGATACTGCTTACCTGTTAGATTCCCCCCACCCCCATGGGGAAAAACAACCACATCTAGTATCTCATTTTGTGTAAAGAAGTGAATCAACTGCAAGAAACTTTTACAATGGACATGGCTATTTGCTATGATGCAGTCAACTCCTTCTTCAGGCATTGTCCATGACCAGACAGACAATTCTCAAAGCAACAAAGATATGATGACATGGAGATGTGGGGTCAGAGCA
Source organism: Oncorhynchus masou masou (assembly GCF_036934945.1). Lineage (NCBI taxonomy): Eukaryota > Metazoa > Chordata > Actinopteri > Salmoniformes > Salmonidae > Oncorhynchus > Oncorhynchus masou. Next base: position 51,456,903 of record NC_088223.1, read on the forward strand.
CCACGAAGCACAACACGCTATGAAAGTCCCGCCTATTACCTAGTTCAAGTCCTGTTTTTTGAATAGGGATCAAGCTTACATGATCAAATTCATGAAAATGTGGTTATTTAAGACATGTCAAATTTACTTATACCCGATGCCTTTAATAGGGTTTCCAATTGCATTTTAATATTCCGTAATAAAAAATTTAAAAAATCCATTGGAGGTGAATTAATCCACGGATACAAATATGTGACAATTTTTTCAAATTGAAATTAACACATTTTCATGAATTTGATGATATAAGCTTGACGCCCATTCAAAAACAGTACGGGACTTGAACCAGGAAGTAGGCAGGACTGGCATAGGGTATAGAGACACTACAGCAATGTGTCGTAACTGACACATTCCTCACAACTGGCACTCAACCACATAAAAAACACATTCTCTCAGTGTCTCAGCATTCAAAGCATCAGGTGTAATTCACAAGTTCATGATTACTGCATTCATAGTTCATTAAATATATTGGCAAGTGCTATTCGAATAAGAGTTCATCTCGACCAGTCTGCACAGTGGACCTGCTTTTTCACAGCAGGTGAATGTCCATTTCATTGTGTGAATACAGCTTGTAGATTACATTTTGTCTTAGTTGTGTCAACAAGTAAAAGTAGGATTAAAAGTTGCTACTTTAATAACTGGACTGTTGGCTGTGGAGTAAAAACTAATGTATGAATCTACAAAGACCTCAGACTCTTGCACATCCTACAATGCACACTTTCACCAGCAGGGGGACATGCAGACAAAGTGCAAGTATGTACAGGGCTTTGTCACCTGATTCCATAGGCCTTACCCAGGTATATGTACACTTATATTCATTTTCAGTTGCAGAAAAGTTAGCTTGAAAGTCTCTGGGGTAATTATAACAGAAGATGTTCCATGTTAATGCAGCGAACAGACAGACACACCCTGAACAAAAATATAAACAACATGAAAAGTGTTGGTCCCATGTTTCATGAACTGAATTGAAAGTCAAAAGAAATGTTCCATTCGCACAAAAAGCTTATTTCTCTCACATTTTGTGCACAAATTTGTCACCATCCTTGTTAGTGAGCATTTCTCATTTGCAAAGATAATCCATCCACCTGCGGCATATCAAGAAGCTGATTAAACAGCATGATCATTACACAGGTGCCCCTTCTGCTGGGGACAATAAAGGCCACTCTAAAATGGGACGTTTTGTCACACAACAGATGTCTCAAGTTTCGAGGGAGCGTGTAATTGGCATGCTGACTGCAGGAATGTCCACCAGAGCTGTTCCCAGAAAATTTAATGTTCAATTCTCTACCATAAGCTGTCTCCAACTTTCTTTTAAATTATTTGGCAGTATGTCCAACAAGCCTCACAACCGTAGACCATGTGAATGGCGTCGTGTGGGCGGGTGGTTTGCAGATGTCAACATTGTGAACAGTGCCCCATGGTAATGGTATGGGCAGACATAAGCTGCAGACAATGAACACCAAATTGCATTTTATCAATTGCAATTTGAATGCAGAGATACCATTGCGAGATCCGAAGAAGATGTGTCGCGCTGCATGAGACAAATGGTGGTCTCACACCAGATACTGACTGGTTTTCTGATCCATGCCCCTACTCTTAAGGTATCTGTGACCAACAGATGCATATTTGTATTTTCAGTCATGTAAAATCCATAGATTAGGGCCTTATTAATTTCCATAGATTAGGCCCTAATTTATTTCAAGTGACTGATTTCCTTATATGAACTTTAACTCAGTAAAAATTTTGAAATTGTTGCATTTATATATTTTTGTTCAGTATACACACATACATACAATTGATTACGGTGTGGTAGTGGTTCCATCTGTGTTTTTGTTGTGGTATGAGGGGTAGGTTGTGCCAGGGTCACTCTGCCTGCACTAAGTCCTTGTGGTGGCGTGCGATATGCTGGCTCTTCTCCGAGGGCCTGCGGAAGCCTTTAGAGCAGATCTCACAGCGGTGGGGGTAGTCTTTTGTGTGGATGGAGATCACATGGCGCTTGAAGCCCGAGGCATCCCCAGAGCTGTAGTCACAGTACTGACACTGGTACACCCTCCTCTCCCTGGGCCCCTTGGCCATGCCCGCAGCACTAGAACTAGCACCAGGTACCAACACCTGCTTCCTTGCCACCGGTGGACTGGCAGGTGAAGGCCCCAATAAGGTCCTTTTGGGCCCGTTCTTTTCAGGAGAGGCCTGTTGCTCCTTGGTGTGAACCGACAGGATATGGCGACTGAGCACAAAGGGGTCCGCGATCTTGAAGTTACAGTGTCGGCACTGGTGCAGTTTCTTGGCACGGTGCGACGCAGAGTGCTTCTTCAGTTCAGACGGCCGGTGAAAGCCTTTATCGCAGACGGCACATTTGTGGGGGTAGTCCTTGGTGTGCACCGATATGATGTGGCGCTTCAGGTCACTGGAGTTGGAGCTCTTGTGTTCACAGTGGGCACACAGGTGGGTTTTGGCCTCCTCGTGCGTCAGCCCGTGCTGCAGCAACTCCTCCTCCTCAGCAAACGTTTGGAAGCAGCGCTCACACTTGAAGGGCATCTCTTTGCTGTGCTTGGTCTTGACATGAGTCTTCAGGTTGGAGGAATCAGCCGACTTGTAGTCGCAGTAGAGGCAAGAGTAAGGCTTCTCGCCGGTGTGCGTGCGCATGTGTTTCTTCAGCTCGGAGGGGTGCCGGAAGCCCTTGCCACATTCCACACAGATGTGGGGGAAGCTCTTACTATGGACAGCCAGCAAGTGGCGGTTGAGCAGACCTTGTTCAGCCGTCTCGTAGTCACAGAACTTACACTTGTGCATCTTGTTGGCCTGTGAAGGCACCGGACTCTTGGGCTCACGGTGGTGGTGCTGCAATCGATGCGAGAAGAGCACCGCCTGCTGGTGGAACTCCTTGCCACACACCTCACACTCAAACAGACCCTTGCTGCTCAGCGTGTGCCCCTCCATGTGGTTATGAAGGCTGGCCTTCTTGTTGGTGGTGAAGTCACAGTCCGTGCACTGGTACTTTTTCCTGGTCAGGACATCCTGGTGGTGGTTTTTGGTGTGGCGTTTCAGGAAGCCTCGCGACTTGAACTTCTTGCCACAGAGCATGCAGGGGTACACGGTCAGAGGCTGGCCATACGGACCAATAATGATGGCTGGAATGGGAGACAGATACAAAATTCATGACTCCCAGATATCACATGATCTGTATTCAGAAATGAAACGTGTGAAAACCTGTGCAGAGTGAGTTTGGCAATCAGCTGACTTTATAAATGACCCGCAGTTGCCCAGCCCATAGAATCAGTAACATATAGTCAGGTGCAAAATGATTGGCACCCTTGATAAAGATGAGCAAAGACGACTGTATAAAATAACACAAATACTGAGCTATATTGTATGCTCAAAAATTTGGAAAATTATTTTATACTAATACAATTTCTTAGAGAAAGAATTTGTTTAACAAATACATCTCAAAACTCCCATTGGAGAATCTGGAGAGATTCTGTATGGATTAATTGTCTATGACCCCTTCCAATGTATTCACCCATCTCATAAAACCTTTTAGAAAAAGGCTCAGTGTCCTTATCCTCGCAAGGGAAGGGTGCAGGTATATTGAGTTCAGGGGTGGCAATATTTTTGGCCCCTATCTTTTAGATGCATTTTGTTTGTTAAGCAAAATGTCTTTCTCTGAGCAATTTCAACAAAAATAATTAGCACACAATATACATTACTTTTGTATCTGCGCATACACTACATTACCAAAAGTATGTGGACACCTGCTCGTCGAACATCTCATTCCAATATCATAGGCATTAATATGGGAGTTGGTCCCCCCCCTCTGCTGCTATAACATCCTCCACTCTTCTGGGAAGGCTTTCCACTAGATGTTGGAACATTGCTGCGGAGACTTGCTTCCATTCAGCCACAAGAGTATTAGTGAGGTCGGGCACGGATCTTGGGCGATTAGGCCCGGCTCGCAGTCAGCGTTCCAATTCATCCCAAAGGTGGTCGATGCGGCTGAGGTTAGGGCTCTATGCAAGCCAGTCAAGGTCTTCAACACAAACCATTTCCGCTTTGTGCACAGGGGAGTTGTCATGCTGACACAGGAAAGGGCCTTCCCCAAACTGTTGACACAAAGTTGGAAGCACAGAATCGTCTAGAATGTCATTGTATGTTGTAGCGTTAAGATTTCCCTTCACTAGAACTAAGGGGCCTAGCCCGAACCATGAAAAACAGCCTCAGACCATTATTCCTCCTCCGCCAACCTTTACAGTTGGCACTATGCAATCGGGCATGGTGAAGCGTGATTCATCACTCCAGACAACGCGTTTCCACTGCTCGGCAAGCTTTACACCACTACAGCTGACGCTTGGCATTGCACACGGTGATCTTGGGCTTGTGTGTGGCTGCTCGGCCATGGAAACCCATTTCATGAAGCTCCCAATGAACAGGTATTCTGCTGACATTTCTTCCAGAGGCAGTTTGGATCTCGGTAGTAAGTGTTGGAACCGAGGACAGAAGATTTTTACGCACTTCGGCATTAAGTAGTCCCGTTCTGTGAACTTGTGTAGCCCATCACTTCGCGGCTGAGCCGTTGTTGTTCCTGGACATTCCCACTTCACAATAACAGAACTTACAGTTGACCAGGGCAGCTCTAGCAGAACAGTAATTTGACAAACTGACTTGTTGAAAAGGTGGCATCATATGACGGTGCCACATTGAAAGACACGGAGCTCTTCAGTAAGGCCATTCTACTGCCAATGTTAAGACTATGGAGATGGCATGGCTGTGTGCTTGATTTTATACACCTGCCAGCAATGGGTGTGGCTGAAATAGCCGAATCCACTAATTTGAAGGGTTGTCCACACACTTTTGGAATTGTAGTGTCGCTCACTATTTGTATGGATTATTTTACAGTGTTTATTTGCTCATCTTTGTCAAGGGTGCCAATAAATTTGGGACCTGACTGTAGCTCAGTCCCATCTGACAGCTGCGTACCTGTCTGGACCTGGCGAGGCTCAGCCCTTGTTCTCTTATTCTTGTTCCGTTGCCTGCTGACCTTGTCCACTCCGTCTGACTCGTCAATGTGCAGCAGAGCACTGGCGGCACCGTTCCGGTTCTCACAGCTTTCACTGTCCTCAGAACCTGGAATCACATCGTAAACGTTGAATGCAAATGCACACCTTCTCTCAACACTGCTAGAGCAGAGATGCAGTGCATTCGGAAAGTATTCAAACTTTTCCCACATTTTGATATGTTACAGCCTTGTTCTAAAATTGATTAAATTGTCCCCACCCTCATCAATCTACACACAATACCAAAGCAAAAACATGGTTACAATTTTTTGCAAATGTTTTAAAAATAAAACACTGAAATATCACATTTACATTCGTATTCAGGCTCTTTACTCAGTACTTTGTTGAAGTACCTTTGGTAGCAATTACAGCCTTGAGTCTTCTTGGGTATGATGCTATAAGCTTGGCACACCTGTATTTAGGGAGTTTCTCCCACTCTTCTCTGCAGATCCTCTCAAGCTCTGCCAGGTGGATGGGGAGCGCTGCACAGCTATTGTCAGGTCTCTCCAGAGATGTTTCATTGGGTTCAAGTCTGGGCTCTGGCTGGGACACAAGGACATTCAGAGACTTGTCCCGAAGCCACTCCTGCATTGTCTTGGCTATGTACTTAGGGTTGTTGTCCTGTTGGAAGGTGAAACTTCACCCCAGTCTGCAGTCCTGAGCACTCTGGAACAGGTTTCATTAAATATCTCACTGTACTTCGCTCTGTTCATCTTTCCTTCGATCCTGACTAGTCTCCCAGTCCCTGCCTCTGAAAAACATCCCCACAGCGTGAACGCTGCCACCACTATGTTTCACCGTAAGGATGGTGCCATTTTTCCTCCCGATTTGACGCTTGGCATTCAGGTTAAAGAGTTCAATCTTGGTTTCATCAGACCAGAGAATCCTGTGTCTCATGGACATAGTCCTTTAGGTGCCTTTTGGCAAATTCCAAGCAGGCTGTCATGTGCATTTTACTGAGGAATGGTTTCCATCTGGCCACTCTACCATAAAGGCCTGATTGGTGAAGTGCAGCAGAGATGGTTGTCCTTCTGGAAAGTTCTTCCATCACCACAGAGGAATTCTATAGCTCTGTCAGATTGACCATTGGGTTCTTGGTCACCTCCCTGACCAAGGCCCTTCTCCCCTGATTGCGCAGTTTGGCTGTGCAACCAGCTCTAGAAAGAGTGGTGGTTCGAAACTTCTTCCATTTAAGAATGATGTAGGCCACTGTGTTCTTGGGGATCTTCAATGCTGCAGAAATGTTTTGGTACCCTTCCCCAGATCTGTGCCTCGACACAATCCTGTCTTGGAGCTCTACACACAATTCCTTTGATATCATGGCTTGGTTTTTGCTCTGACATGCACTGTCAACTGTGGGACCTTACATAGGCAGGACTGTGCATTTCCAAATCATTTCCAATCAAATGAATTTACCACAGGTGGACTCCAATTAAGTTGTAGAAACATCTCAAGGATGATCAATGGAAACAGAGGATACATGAGCTCAATTTCGAGTCTCATAGAAAAGGGCCTGAATACTTATGTAAATAAGGTATTTCATTTTTTTTTTTATTATATACATTTGGAAAATGTTCTAAAAACCCATTTTCACTTTGTCATTATGGGGTATTGTGTGTAGATTGATGAGAATTAAAAAATATATGTAATTCATTTTACAATAAGGCTGTAATGTAACAAAACATGGAAAAAGGAAAGTGGTCTAAATGCTTTCCAAATGCACTGTACTTATCACTACAGAGTACAGAAGAGCAACAAGACTTTATCTGCCCTGTTAAACGATACATTTGTATATAATAGTGTGTGTGTCACTGACCATAAGCGGCTGCCCAAGCCACAGGCATGAAGTCCTTACTGAGAGCCGTGCCATCGTAAGACCGCTCATGGGTCACTGGCTCCTCACCCCCCACCACCACCTCCATATAAACCTCATCAGATATCTTTGATGCACCTGCAGGAAAACACATGAGTTGTAACACAATCGTAAAACACACACACTGAGTTTATTTCTTACCATGGTCCCCCTGAGACATGTACACCATCTTCTCTCGGAGCGTTCGGCCTGTAGAGTCCGTCAGTGCCGCGTCCTCCGTTTCTCCTACGCAGACATCCACACAATGTCTTAATAACCCTTAGTGATCAACTACCGTGGGTTATATTATCCCTCTTTCTAAGTGCATTAAACATGATTCAAATTTCTCCTTACCCAGGTCATCCTCCCCAGAGTCTGCCTTGAAGATATACACCTTGATCACCTCCTGGCCATCCTCGTCCTTCTCCACCTGGTCCTCCACGGCTCCCTCCACAGTCACCTCTGTGCCGTCGTCTGACACCATCTTGCCTGCCTCATCCACTGGAGGGAGATGAAAAGAGAGCAAGTTAAGAGATCCATTCACTACTGATCAATAGTCTGACTGCAATGTTTTCTTTATAAGAGGCCAGGTGACTGAGTGAGGGCTATTGATGTAGAACTGGAAAAGTGAAGCAGGATGGTGCTCACAGGAGATCATGAGGTAGTCCCCACAGCCATCTGTGTCTTGCTCTGGGTCCAGTTCATCCTGGGCATGCCCGTCTGCCACCATCTCATCCTCAGCCATGTCCCCCATGGCAACGCCTTCGTCCTCCCCCTCCAGCGACATCACACATGTCTCCACAGCAACCTCCTCGTCCTCGTCGCAGTGCACATACTCAGACACCACGTCTTCAACCGCATCCTGGATCACCAGCTCCTCTGGAGCGAACCCATGCACCGCCATTCCCTCCCCCTCCCCCTCCGACACAAGCACCGTCTCCTGCAGCTCCACCACAAACTCCTCCCCTCCAGCACCACCCTCATCTGGAACACACCAACACAGGGACAGGTGGATATCTTCCGTGTTGCCCTACATAAACATATCGCTGCAGACATACAATGCCTTCAGAAAATATTCACACCCCTTGACTTGTTCAACAAGTGCACCAGCTCAAATTTAAAATGGATTCAATTTAGATTTTTTTGTCACTGGCCTACCCATCCCATAATGTCAAAGTGGAATTATGCTTTTCAAAAGTTGACTACCTCATCTCTTTACCCCACACATAAAATTATCTGTAAGGTACCCCAGTCGAGCAATGCATTTCAAACACAGTAAGTAGCCTTTGCACAGTAAGTAGCCCTGCACGAGCCATGGCTTGTGCAAGCTGGAACAGCTCATAGGGCAGGTTTATGTAGCTTGATGTACCCCCTGGACTGGACGTGAGTCTATTGCAGGACCTTACCCCAATCTATCTCCTTAATGCTGAGTGTCAAGCAGAGACGCATCAGGTAGCATTTTTACAGTCCTTGGTCGAGCAGTGAATTTCAAACACAGATTCAACCACAAAGACCAGGGAGATTTTCCAATGCCTCACAAAGGGCACCTATTGGTAGATGGGTAAAAAAAATAAAAGCAGACATTGAATATCCCTTTGAGCATGGTGAAGTTATTAATTACACTTTGGATGGGGTATCAATACACCCAGTCACTGCAAAGACACAGGCATCCTTCCTAAATCATTTGCCAGAGAGGAAAGAAACCGCTCAGGGATTTCACTATGAGGCAACGGTGACTTTTAAAACAGTTACAGAGTTGAATGGCTATGATAGGAGAAAACTGAGGCTGGATCAACAACATTGCAGTTACTCCACAATACTACCCTAACTGACACAGTGAAAATAAGGAAAATATTAATATATGTAGTCGTTAAGGACTGGGGAGTTATTCCAGGATAAAAAAAATAGCTGAATGGAGCTAAGCACAGGCAAAATCCTAGAGGAAAACTTGGTTCAGTCTGCTTTCCACCAGGCACTGGGAGATTAATTCACCTCTCAGCAGGACAATAACCTAAATCACAAGGTCAAATCTACACTGGAGTTGCTTGCCAAGAAGACAGTGAATGTTCCGGAGTGGACGAATTACAGTTTTGATTTAATCTGCTTGAAAAAAATCTATGGCAAGACTTGAAAATGGTTGTCTAGCAATGATCATCCACCAATTTGACAGAGCTGGAAGAATTTTGAGTGGAATAATGGGCAAATATTGTACAATCCAGGTGTGCAAATCTCTGAGACTTAACCAGATAGACCCACAGCTGTAATCACCACCAAAGGTGGTTCTATCATGTTTTTACTCAAGGGTGTGAATACTTATGTAAATTAGATTATTTCTGTATTTCCTTTTCAAGAAATGTGCAGAAATTTCTAAAAACATGTTTCACTGTGTCATTATGGGGGTATTGTGTGTAGATGGGAGAAAAATATATTTTTCATCCATTTTGAATTCAGGCTGTAACAACAAAATGTGGAATAAGTCAAGAGGTATGAATACTTTCAGAAGCCACTGTATGAATGCACTCTTACAAAGAAAATAGCTATAAAAAAAAAGGCATTTAAGAAAAGTTTTATTTTTGTGCATAACAAAGAACAGTACAGGGAAATACTTGAATGCTCAGTGAAACATAGCTATTACCTGACCCATGGAGAATGATTTTAGGATCCTGGGAATGGAGTGCAAGCCTTGTCTCATCCTCATCCATTGTCCTTACACCTCATTTGTCACTGCAGCACTGGAGGCAATAATTGACCAGTCAAATCACAGTCACATAGGCCTAATGGTTAACCCACAATATTAGTCTACCATATTCAAATCCTAAATCTCACTCAAAGTATTATTCTCTCTAACAAGAAATGCATTTCGTTACAATGTAACAGGTATCATTATGCCCATGTGTTTCCCCTCCTGTGAAATGTAGTCTTGTCCTAATCTTTCTGGATATAAATTATATTGGTCTGCATTTTATTTGGTGGTAAACTTCTGAACTATTTTAGCTATATTACATGGCACACTGCCTAAACGAAAAAATAGGAAGGGTATAGGCAGCTATGTGATTAGGTTTATTTAAGCTGTGATAATAAAGATAAAATCCTTATTTTGTTATGTGCTTTGACGTCACGAGAGATGTTTTCAGCCATGCAAATACTATCGACCTTAATCCTCATAGTCATGCAAAGTGAAAAAAAATATATGCGGTTTACTCGCCGAAATGCACCGAGAGATAAACAACAAGAGGTTTTGAGCGACGCAGCACATTTGTCATCTCAATTCCCCCACGGTCAAATCTGACAGCAGTGGTCTGGCACACAACAGCGTGGGAGAGCGAGACAAGCAGTGATGATTCATGAGAACACGCACAATTCGATCAACAAACTCAAACCTTTAACTATAGCCTAAATGGGAACACATTCAGTACAAAAATGGCGCTTGCTGTAATTTACCTAGATATTTACACAAAAAGACAACATTTAAGACAAAAGGTCAAAAAATGTAATTTCAAAAGTGTCTGGCGGTCGCAGTAAAATGGTTACATAACATCAAAGATTAGACTCTAGCTAAATGTAGTCGTTTAAGTTCTTAAAAAAAGAAAATAAATGAAAGGCAGCTTTGAGCTAGCTAGCGTCAAGGGAAACATGACAGCTGACCCAACCCACACATCCGTGCAATAGTAAACATAAGTGCATAGCTAATGTTAGCAAGTTCGCGAGCCACCCGAAAGGTTTATTGCTAAGTATGGCGGCTAGCCGGCCCAGCTAAAGCATATTTCCTTCAGCGTTTTCAAAAACAGATGTGCGCCATTTTGATGGAGATCCCCGGACAAACATTTTAACCACTGGCGCTGTTAATGCAGAGCAAAAATAATATCTGTACAATATATTTGAACATGGTAACTATACTGTTCAACTTTGTGGGGGGTATCAGGCTAATAGACTAATGTTACCGATGTTTCGAAAAATCCCCTCGCTGACTTTCTAGGCCGTAATTATGGCCTATTGAGGCCGGGGACCAAATAAGCAAGAAAGGCACAACCCCTCGTACGCTTCTCCACTTTTCAGATAGAAACATAGAATAATGCACATGCAATCACAAATGTAAAGCATTACCTATGCTCCGTGCACATGGAAAAAAAAAGCGCAAGACCTGCTTACCAGATTATGTAGTACAGGTTGGCCTCTCACGATTTCCAGGCCGTCCGGTTTCCCCAGGCTCGGGCAGGATTCAATCGGGAGTTTGTGCTAGCTGGGCGGGCCGCTGAGGCGCAGGGAGGGAGGGGCCGAGACTTTCGAAGCTCCACTGATGATCGCTACAGCCCCCAGCTCCGCCAGCACCAAGGCCGCCGTCAGCACTCACGTCACAGCCCGAAAGTCGTAGGAAAATGCGGAAGAAGTTTGGACACCCAACTGCTGGTAGTTATAGACAGGCCACGATCAGGGGCACAGCAATTGTGCTCCATTATGGATATTTTACATCGCGGCTGTTTTCTTTGCATACCATTTGAAAGCCTGGTATAGTGTGCTTAGTTTATTCATGTATGTCGCTAAAAATCATGAACAAACTGCGATGATGTTCGACATTAACTCCTACTACCATTAGCCAGATGCAATTATCTAATCATGTTACTACCCGCTTTACAGGTTAATTTGACAGCTACAGATTTGCCAGTGATTGACCACTTCTACTTCTTGATCAAAATCATTTGACATATGGCATTTTCTTTATTCTTAAAGTTGATATCCCTTGATGATCTTCTCTCATGCCTGCAATTTGATTATACCTTCAAAGATTATCTATATCAGCACATCGTTTTAATGTAGCAGGAGAGAGACCAGCTGTCAGGGTGCTCGATCTTAGTGTTTTCTGCTGCAGAAGTAAATGCTCTACCACCGTTTTTGCCCAGGCCTCAGGTAGAAGCAGTAGAAAGAAGACTTACAAACGGTAGCCTATTCCCCAATAAGTGTCCCCATCTGTAACAGGTGTAAAATATACTTAGTATTTTACTGAAAATCTCTCATTTATTTTCATGTATTATTTTAAGGTTATTTTGATATGTATTACACTACTTTCAAGGGTGAACTATTGTGAACTATTGTATTTTCTAAATTGCATTGATGTTGTGATGTCATCAGCGGGAGACATGCTTTTACCCCTGTTTGCTCAAAGCGTGATGAGAGCTCTGTGCCCTCATGTTCTAAACATGGCGGACCAGTTACCAACACCAGAAAGCACGAGGGGTTTGAGCTGATTGTATGGAGATTGTGACAGCTGGTTAAATGATGTCCCTTGACAAGGCAAGAACAAGATGTCAGGAGAAGTGCAGTATTATCATAAGGAGACACTTGGAATAAGGAGGAGGAATGGAGGGGAAAAGAGAGAGAGGAAGATGGTGAGCTTGAGTAGGTTAAAATGGTGGGAAAAAATGGAGATGGTTTGTAAAAGAAGAATGGTAGAAATTGTAAGCAGAGTGAGTTGGAGAAATGGAAGTGAATTGAGGGCAAAGTGTGGTAGGTGTGGTGAAGTTCTCGGAGCCTGAGGCTTGCACCGAGAGTCAGGATAAAGATGAGTCTGTGACAGTAGGACTGAAGCTTTTTGGAAAAAGTGGACCCTTGCCTTTTGGCTGATCCATTTGTGGTTACAGAGTGGGTGAAAACAGAGTTGGGTGCTGTGAAATCTGTGAGTGTAACCAGTAGTGGTCTTGTGATAATTGTTTGTGTTTCTGCTGGTCAGGAGGGAGCAGGCGCTCCGTGTTAAATGAACGGGGGCAAGACAGGTGAATTGTTTTGCTCTCAAGAAAAGGGCAAAGTGATTACTGGGGTAGCGGTAAATGTAAAAGCTGACGAACTGAAGGGGAAGATTCCCGGTGTGATGCTTGTCGTTTGGTGTGACGCAGACAGGGTGGCGTGGAAAAAGTACCCAATTGTCATACTTTAGCCCTCCTACAATCTAAGCTAGATGCCCTCAATCTCTCACAAATGATCAATGAACCCACCAGGTACAACCCCAAATCTGTAAACACAGGCACCCTCATAGATATCACCCAATCCAACTTGCCCTCCAAATATACCTCTGCTGTTTTCAACAAAGATCTCAGCGATCACTGCCTCATTGCCTGCATCTGTAACGTGTCTGCGGTCAAACAACCACCCCTCATCCCTATCAAACGCTCCCTAAAACACTTCAATGTGCAGGCCTTCCTAATCGACCTGGCCCGGGTATCCTGGAAGGATACTGACCTCATCCCATCAGTAGAAGATGCCTGGTTATTCTTTAAAAGTGCCTTCCTCACCATCTTAAATAAGCATTTAAAAAATGTCGAACCAGGAACAGATATAGCCCTTGGTTCTCTCCAGACCTGACTGCCCTTGACCAGCACAAAAACATCCTGTGGCGTTCTGCATTAGCATCGAATAGCCCCCATGATATGCAAATGTTCAGGGAAGTTAGGAACAAATATACACAGGCAATTAGGAAAGCTACGGCTAGCTTTTTCAAGCAGAAATGTGCATCCTGTAGCACAAAGTCAAAAAAAGTTCTGGGACACTGTAAAGTCCATGGAGAATAAGAGCACCTCCTCCCAGCTGCCCACTGAACTGAGGCTAGGAAACAGTGTCACCACCGATAAATCCACTATAATTGAGAATTTCAATAAGCATTTTTCTACGGCTGGCCATGCTTTCCACCTGGCTACCCCTACACCGGTCAACCGCCCTGCACTCTCCACAGCAACTCGCCAAAGTCTTCCCCCATTGCCCCTTCACCCAAATCCAGATAGCTGATGTTCTTAAAGAACTGCAAAACCTGGACCCCTACAAATCAGCCGGACGAGACAATCTGGACCCTCTCTTTTTAAAATGATCTGCCAAAATTGTTGCAACTCCTATTACTAGCCTTTTTCAACCTCTCTTTTGTATCGTCTGAGATTCCCAAAGATTGGAAAGCTGCCGCGGTCATCCCCCTCTTCAAAGGGGGAGACACTCTGGACCCATAGTGCTACAGACCTATATCTATCCTACCCTGCCTTTCTAAGGTCTTCGAAAGCAAAGTCAACAAACATATTACCGACCATTTTGAATCCCACAGTACCTTCTCCGCTATGCAATCTGGTTTCAGAGCTGGTCATGGGTGCACCTCAGCCACGCTCAAGGTCCTAAACGATATCATAACCGCCATCGATAAGAGACATGACTGTGCAGCCGTATTTATCGACCTGGCCAAGACTTTCGACTCTGTCAATCACCACATTCTTATTGGCAGACTCGACAGCCTTGGTTTCTCAAATGATTGCCTCGCCTGGTTTACCAACTACTTCTCTGATAGAGTTCAGTGTGTCAAATCGGAGGGCCTGTTGTCCGGACCTCTTGCAGTCTCTATGGGGGTGCCACAGGGTTCAATTCTTGGGCTGACTCTCTTTGTATATATCAATGATGTTGCTCTCGCTGCTGGTGATTCTCTGATCCACCTCTACGCAGACGACACCATTCTGTATACTTCTGGCCCTTCTTTGGACACTGTGTTAACTAACCTCCAGACGAGCTTCAATGCCATACAACTCTCCTTCTGTGGCCTCCAACTGCTCTTAAATGCAAGTACAACTAAATGCATGCTCTTCAACCGATCACTGCCCGCACCTGCACGCCCAGCATCACTACTCTGGATGGGTCTGACTTAGAATATGTGGACAACTACCTAGGTGTCTGGCAAGACTGTAAACTCTCCTTCCAGACTCACATTAAGCATCTCCAACCCTAAATTAAATCTAGAATATTTTGCACTTATTAGCAAATGAGTAGTGTATTGGTGTACAACGTTTATAAAATGAAATGTGAGTCTTTTGAAAATATTAACATGTACAATGCATTTTTTGTAGATTCAAATTTGCTCAAAGTTCTATTAGTTCTATTGAGCACCAACTCGCCTTCTGAACATTCTACTCTCAGCCTATTGTTCTACGTCACAATGCATGCGTTTGCTATTGTTGGCAATGAGAACTGCCCACATTGCTGGTAGAAAATAACAAAAAATTACTCATGGGACTCTGAGGTTGTCCTATTGTTTCCTATAAGGAAATATAGGTACAGTTGAAGTCAGAAGTTTACATACACTTAGGTTGGAGTCATTAAAAGTTGTTTTTCAACCACTCCACAAATGTATTGTTAAACTATAGTTCGGTTAGGACATCTACTTTGTGCATGACACAAGTCATTTTTCAAACAATTGTTTACAGACAGATTATTTCACTTATAATTCACTATATCACAATTCCAGTGGGTCAGAAGTTTACATACACTAAGTTGACTGTGCCTTTAAACAGCTTGGAAAATTCCAGAAAATGTCATGGCTTTAGAAGCTTTTGATTTTTTTGATTTTTATTATTATTATTTTTTTAACCTTTATTTAACCAGGAAGGGCTCATTGAGATTAAAATCTCTTTTTCAAGAGCGCCCTGGCCAAGATAGGCAGCACCAAGTCATTACAAAAAAAATACAGACAGACAACATGAAAAACTACAAGTAATCTAGTAAAAACCATTGAATTCACAAGAGTATAAAACAGCAAATTGAAAACATTGACAGGTCAGGGAATCAGCCTCAAAATCCTTCATCAGTGATTTTAAAAACACCAATCGGGACAAGTTCTTCCAGTTAAACTATTTTGTAAGGTGTTCCAAGACGATGGCGCAGAGTACATAAAAGCCCTTTTACCAAATTCAGTTCGGACATTTGGAACAGTTAGCAGGATAAAGTCCAGCGAACAAAGATAGTACCCACCACATTTCTGAACAATAAAAATGCACAAATGAAAAAAGGTAGTAAACCCAAAATGGCTTTATAAATAAAAGTATACCAGTGACTGAGCCTACGAGTGACTAGAGAATGCCAGTCAACCCTGGTATACAAAATGCAGTGGTGCGTAAGGGTTTTGCTGTTTAAAATACATCTCAAAGTGCCATGGTAAAGAGTGTCAATTGATCTCAAACACTGAGCGGAAGCATACATATATAAAATATCACCATAGTCTAGTAAAGGCATAAATGTAGCTGATACTAGCCTTCTTCTGGCTTCAAAAGAAAAACAGGCCTTATTCCTAAAATAAAATCCCAATTTCAGCTTCAATTCTTTGTAAGTTGTTGAATATGCAATTTAAAAGAGAGGCTGTCATCAATTAAAATTCCAAGATATTTATATGAGGTTACAACCTCCATCTCCTTGCCCTGACTGGTAGTAATAGGTGAAAGGTTCAGAGGTCTATTTATTGCATTAGAAAACACTATTCGTTTAGTTTTGTCAGTATTGAGGATAAGCTTCAATTGACACAAGGTATGTTGAACAGTATAAAAAGCAGTTTGCATGTTCTGGAAAGCTTTTGTAAGTGATGAGGCACAACAGTAAATAACAGTATAATCAGTATAAAAATCAAGTTGTGCATTTGACATTTTTGTCTAAATCATTTATATAAATAGTGAATAAGAGAGGACCAAGTACAGAGCCTTGGGGCACACCATTCAAGACAGACAATTTAACAGACATAAGCCCATCAAATTGAGTGCACTGAGTTCTATCAGACAGATAGTTAGCAAACCATGCAACAGCGTGCTCCGAAAGACCTACACTCGACAATCCCTGCCTTAGTATAGCATGATCAACTGTATCAAAAGCCTTAGAGAGATCAATAAAAAGTGAGACACAGTGCTGTTTTTTGTCAATGGCTTCAGTGATATCATTTAAAACCTTCATGGCTGCTGTAATTGTGCTATGCTTCTTCCTGAAGCCCGATTGGTACATTGATAAAATAGAGTTAGTAAATAAAAACTCTTTTAGCTGTTCACTTACAAGGGTTTCAAGTATTTTCACCCGTGGTGACAGCTTTGAGATTGGCCTATAATTATTTAAAAGAGTTGGATCTCCCCCTTTTAAAAGTGGACAAATACTGATTTCCAGATCTTTGGAATATCATTACATTCCAGGGTTAGATTGAAAAGAGATGTAAGTGGTTCAGCTATGAAATCAGCAGGGATCCAAAAGATCAGGACCTGCAGGCTTTCTCTGATCTAAAGATTTCAGGGCTTTATGTACCACCTGCACTGAGAATGGCAAAAAGCTAAAAGTTTGACCAGCTCTCACTGATTCATCCACACAGGGTTGTACAGAGACAGAGGACACTGAATCAGACAGCCTACCAGATGATACAAAGTGCTCATTGAAACAATTCAGCATTTCAGTTGTCATATATAGGAACAGAGTCCTTCAAAACACATGACGGTAATTCATTAACATTACTGTTACCAGACATAGACTTAATAACATTCCAAAACTTTCTAGGGTCATTCATGTTATCAGTGGTAACAGACATAAAATATTCAGACTTGGCCTTCCTTAGAAGAAAAGAACACTTGTTTCGTAACTGCCTAAAAATAAGCCAATCAGCATCAGAACATGATTTCCTTGCTTTAGCCCAGGCTAGATTAAAGTCGTTAATAATACAAGACAGCTCAGAAGAAAACCATGGATTATCCCGCCCTTTAACCCTGAACCTGCGGAATGGGGCATGTTTGTTTACTATTTGGGAAAAAACATCATGAAAGAATTTCCAGGCAGTTTCCACATCAGGGATAAGCTCAATCTTGCTCCAGTCAAAATAAAACAAATCATGAAAGAAAGCCTGCTCATCAAAACACTTCAAATTTATTTTACGAATAAAATGTGGGTTTGTCTTTCTAACAGCAACAACAGCACAATGGTCACTTAAATCATTACAGAAAACACCAACCACAGAATATTTATGTGGAACATTTGTCAATTATCAAATCAATCAGGGTAGATTTATCTGGGCATTTAAGATTTGGGCGAGTGGGTGAGTTAATCAACTGGGTAAGATTCATAGAGCTACAAAACATTTTTAAATCATCCGACACTGGCTTTAACCAACACCAGTTGAGATCACCAATCAAGATAATTTCACTGTCAAGAAGTTTAGACATAAGGTGCGTCAAAGAAGAAAATGCATCACCGAGAGCAGAGGGGGGTCTATAACAGCCAATCACAGTAATAGAGAGACCCTTTGAAACCTCAATATTCAAAGCAAGAAATTCCAACTGTTTACAAATAGTTTCAGACTTTGCCACACTTACATGGAATTTAGATTTTACATATATAGCCACACCCCCACCTTTCTTAACCCGATCAGTGCGATAAACATTGTAACCACTTATTCAAATATCCTTATCAAAAACAGACTTGCTGAGTCAGGTTTCAGAAAACACAATTACATCAGCATCAGTTGATTTAGCCCAAATCCTAACCCAATCAATTTTTTGACAACAGGCTGCGTACATTTAAATGAAAGATACCAAAACCAGATCTTGATTTAAAATCAGGGGATTTGGAGACAATGCATATTAGGGCCAGGGTTAGGTTGCACGTTACCTGATATCAACAAAAGAAGAATAACTAGGCACCTCTGTTTAATAACATTGCAGGGCTTCTCTTTTTTAAGAGACCTACTGCAAGTGAATTATACAAGTGAGTTTCCAGACAATACAAAACAGTCATTTAAAACCATTAGACTTCGGTAGTGACACAAATTCGTACTGTTCACATCATGCCACAAATACATCGGCACTTGGACGAGTGGACCAAGTGAAAAAGAGCGAGTTCCTGCAGACAAAATGTCCAATGGACGGGAGTCAAATGTACTCACCCAGCGACAATGTTCGTTTTCTCCAGAGTTCAGTAAAGCCAGTGAACGAAGCAATACCACGAAAACTATCATTTTCTCTGACAAAAAAAAAGAGGCCAACGAAGGTAAGGGGAGAGAGAGACAGCGTGTATGTATGAGTCTGAATGAGAGAGTTTGCGCGTGAGTAGATTGGGTGTTGAGGTTGATAGAGAGATCGTTGAGTTTGTTGAGCTGCCACTGACATCCAGGCGAAGAGCAAAAAGGAGCAGCTTGGACAAGACACTCCACAAACGAAAAAGGAACTCAGGCCAGCCACAGATGGGGTTACTTTGGTAAACTTCAAGTAATGAAGTGCCGAGTTGAGGATGATCCGTGATCTTTATATCAGTAAAAATAAAATAGTTTGCACTACACAATAACGAAGTTACGCAACCATAAATAGGTTATTAGTAGGTTAAAATATACTGATTGACTCAAATTATGTCAAATAGCCTATTGGAGGTGTCAAGGTGGATGTATTTCAAGGCCTACCTTCAAACTCAGTGCCTCTTTGCTTGACATGGGAAAATCTAAAGAAATCAGCCAAGACCTCAGAAAAAAATTGTAGACCTCCGCAAGTCTGGTTCATTCCTGGGAGCAATTTCCAAATGTCTGAAGGTACTACGTTCATCTGTACAAACAATAGTACACAAAGTATAAACACGATGGGACCACGCAGCCGTCATACCTCTCAGGAAGGAGACGTGTGCTGTCTCCTGGAGATGAACTTTGGTACTTTGTGTTAGCGAAAAGTGCAAATCAATCCTAGAACAACAGCAAAGGACCTTGTGAAGATGCTGGAGGAAACGGGTACAAAAGTATCTACAGCCACAGTAAAACGAGTCCTATATCGGCATAACCTGAAAGGCCGCTCAGTAAGGAAGTAGCCACTGCTCCAAAACCACCATAGAAAAGCCAGTCTACAGTTAGCAACTGCCAATGGGGACAAAGATCATACTTTTTGGAGTAATATCCTCTGGTCTGATGAATCAAAAATAGAACTGTTTGGCCACATTGACCATCGTTATGTTTGGAGGAAAAAGGGGATGCTTGCAAGACGAAGAACACCATCCCAATCGGGAAGCACGGGGTAGTAGCATTATGTTGTGGTGGTGCTTTGCTGCAGGAGGGACTGGTGCACTTCACAAAATAGATGGCTTCATGAGGGAGGGAAATGATGTGGATATATTGAAGCAACATCTCAAGACATCAGTCAGGAATTGAAAGCTTGTTCGCAAATGGTTCTTTCAAATGGACAATGACCCCAAGCATACTTCCAAAGTTGTGGCAAAATGGCTTAAGGACAACAAAGTCACGGTATTGGAGTGGCCTTCACAAAGCCCTGACCTCAATCATATAGAACATTTGTGGACAGAACAAAAAGCGTGTGCGAGCAAGGAGGCCTACAAACCTGACTCAGTTACACCAACTCTGTCAGGAGGAATGGGCCAAAATTCACCCAGCTTATTGTGGGAAGCTTGTGAAAGGCTACCCGAAACATTTGACCCATGTTAAACAATTTAAAGTCAATGCTACCAAATGCTAATTGAGTGTATGTAAACTTCTGACCCACTGGGAATGTGATGAAAGAAATGAAAGCTGAAATAAATCATTCTCTCTACTATTATTCTGACTTTTCACATTCTTAAAATAAAGTGGTGATCCTAACTGACCTAAAACAGGGAATTTGTACTTGGATTAAATGTGAGGAAGTGAAAAACTGAGTTTAAATGTATTTGGCTAAGGTGTATGTAAACTTCCAACTTCAACTGTATGTCTGTCTATTTTGCCAAATATCTCGCAATGTGTATATTTATATTTTTTTCAAATTGGACACCATTTTGATAATGAGAATCTCCTCTTTTTAAGTATGTAAGGCTGGGCAGCATACTCCGTTGTCAGACACCATTATAATCAGAATAATCTTCTCTTTCCAATTACATAAGGTTGGGCAGCGTACTCTGGTGTCATCGATCGTTAGACCAGAAATAGTCTAATGTTGCAATTTTTTTTCAAAATTCCTCATTATGTAGACATAAGCACACTTGCAGAGATGCAAACTAGTCACCTTTCGGCGAAATTCGATGTTTTGAATCCAAAATAGGTGACCTACATGATTCGTGTAGATCGAATGAGAAAAGTTTGGGTGGGGGGGGGCTTTGGATCACTACTGGCTGTAAGCTAATGAGTAATGCACATTTGGATTAATACTGTCTATATCTAAAACTCAGCCAATCGTTCACATAACAACAGAATGAAGCAAGTGACTGAGGAGAGACTAGACAACCAATTTGCTAGTTACAGCATCAGGCGTGCGCTCTGTAAAGACAGTAGGTGAGAAGCTTGACCACGGAGACCTGGATGAGGTGATGAAGCCTACTTCATGAGATGTAACCGAAAAACAACTGGCATTTGGGAAGTTTGAGTTGAGGGATAAAGTGTGGTGGAACAAGTATTGTTAGCACTGTTAAATATCTTGCAAGCTGGATCGAATTCTCTGTGTCACATCTGCTCCTGCCACACCCCCTAGTGGACATCCGGTGTCTCATTGACCTGCAACCGTTGCCTCTCCCTTTCTCTCTGTGTGTGTATGTGTGTGTGTGGTTGGAGACAGGAGTGCTTGAGTCAGAGCAGTTCCCCACCAGCTGCAACCCGTTCCATAATTAAGACCTCTACAAATATTCAGTCCTGCCACTTCCACTCGGCCAGATTGTAATCTCTGCTCATTTTGCCGCTCTGACTCCTGTTCCACATCTCGCTACCCTGTTCTGGATTCACCACACCACCACTCCATTGGATTCCTCTCCAGACCTGTTTACCCTGTTCCAACCCAGCTCACTCCAACCTCAGCTTCCACATCTAATTTCCTAATACTCATCCGAGCTTCCCTGGATCTGCACTCCATATCTCCCTGTGTTAAAATAAATACCTTGGTTCATTCATCCCTGTTTCTTGGTCTGAGTCTGCTCTTGGGTTCCCCTGTGTCGCTCCACCTAACAGTTAGCTAGCCAGAGAAATATTGAGCAACATTAGCCAATTCAACTGATCAAATAATTGAGTTTATGGTGTGAAAATTAGCTGGCTAATAAAGTCAGACAGCTAACTTAGATGAGTTAATGTTAGTAACCTAACCAATTCGCAATAGTATTAACTGGTATACGAGTCCTTCCCGTTCCTTAAGTTATAGCGCGTTAGTTGCTTACCGGACCCTGGCAATCTGTGTGAGATCAAGTGTAGCTGTGCCTAGCTTATAGAACACCACACTCTTTCCCTCTCTCACTTTTCCAATACAGTGGATAAAAAGGGGTATGCCTGAAAGAGATCAATTATGCCAACAAAGGGTATCATGCTCTGCTGGCACATTGTAGAACAGATGTCTACAGGCAGAAAGTGTACAATGTAATAATGTGCAGTGTAGCCCAAAGATATTGCTTTTGTTGTGTTGAACTTGACAGTAACACTTGTGTGTGAGTGAGGGGGGATTATTCAATGTTTTACTCCATTAATGTTATTTTTGCACATGTAACCAACTTCACATAACCCCCCAGAGGAAAGGTACATGGGCACCCACACTTCAGGCTGACTCGGGTTTTATCTGCAGTAAAAGATGTCAAACAGTGATGACGGGCATTGACAGGATGGTCACAGCCACGTTCACTGCCTTCAGAATATCTCTCAGACTCAATCCACAAAGTGATCATATAGTATACATGCGTTGTGTTTAGAAAATAACAAAAATACAGAAAAGTATACCTGCAGTAAAATATATCAAACAGTGATGACAAGCAATGACAAGACCTTCACAGCCACATGTTCACTGGTTAGGTAGGACACAATATATATTTTAGATAGGAGCAACTGTAATGATACATGCTCTCAATGTGAAGTGATATTAATCCATAAATACAGAGCACAAGTACAACCCTTTTTATATAAACCTTTTAAGGTAGTAAGAAAATAAACATTCACTTAATATTTCAATAAATCACCTGCTAGCAATAGCTAGCGTGACATTTGTTAAGGGTTGCATCAATCGAATCTGGTATCAGGATAAGTATGACACTGAGTCACCGAATTCTATACTATGTATTTTTTATTAGCGAAGCAATAAGTGGTAAATGAAATTTTCGTATATACGGGCTCTCTGTCCCACCTAGCAGGGCAAACAGAGAACTGACTTGTTCCTGACAAAGTTATTATAATATACTCCGACAGAAGAAGTTCCTGCTTCCGAGCCGGCCTGTCAGAGTAGAGACTGGGCGTGGTTCAAACTCACTCAGCCTATCGTTGATTGTTGGCGCCCGAGCTGGTCCCAACCCCCTAGGCGCTTCAGCGGTCAGTCGTTGTAGTTGTGTAGAATATCTATGCGCTCATGCTCGATACAGTTATCACACACCTGGCTCCTGTTATCTAACAAAATACCGTTTGTTCTCGCAACACTACGTTCTGAATGTGCCCCCACAACTCAATGCACAGTTCCTGTCTTCATGTTATTCTGTATTTTTCCATCATGAGAAAGGCCCATGGCCCTGAAACTGTTAACAATGTCTCAAGTCAGCTATGTTGCATAACACATACACCCAAACAAGCCAACAGCAAATCATACACCCAAACAAGCCAACAGCAAATAAAATTCCATCACATATGATATGGTAACGGGCTATAGTGTATAACACAGAACTTCACACATTGCAATGCAGTGACCGACGGCGCAAGTTAGCTCGTTATTAACATGGCTAGCTAAGCCAGCATCAACTTGGTTAACTTGCCGAAATAGATCTTAAATACATTAACGGAAAGATAAATATATAAAGTCACATTCGCTGTTGATATATGAACCCGTTTACCAAAGACACTATTGTGTTATACAGTTTTAAACCATTTTTTATTTACAGAGGCAGGAGACACGACCCTGCACTCAGAATATCTGCAGGCAGACCAATTTCCCAAATAGGGGAGAAGCACTCAAATCCCACTAGTTGTTCTTTCAAAGAAAATAACACAAAATGGTAAGTCAGAAGACCTACCGTATTGCCAACCTTACTACAATGACAGCAAATATTATGAATTCAACAACACACAATGAAAGGAAACTTTATTTATTTCACACATTTTCCTGAAGTGAATGGTTTCACCCACTACGCTACCCGCAAACTGCGCGTTCTTTGATATCTACGAGGTTGATGGAAACTACATTTTTACTTTGTCACACACAAAGTTACTCGTTGTCTACTATAGTGGCCACTATAATAGAGTAATAGAGCAAAAATAGAATGCCTGTGTCACGATAGTCGTATGGAGGGAACCAAAGCGCAGCGTGGTTAAAATACATTCTTCTTTATTGAATGAAGAACACTTAAACAAAACAAACGTGACACTATGATACCATGTGCTGACACAGGCAACTACACAGACAATAACCCACAAAATACCCAAAGAGGATGGCTGCCTAAATATGGTTCCCAATCAGAGACGACGATAAACACCTGCCTCTAATTGAGAACCAATCTAGGCAACCATAGACCAACATAAGCACCTAGATGAAAACAACCCCATAAATCTACAAAAAAAACCTAGACAGTAACAAACACCCTAGTATGAGACAAAAACACACATATCCCCCATGTCACACCCTGACCTAAAGAAAACAAAGAATACTAAGTTCAGGGTGTGACAGCCTGTTTGTTTCATGCTATTTCTACTTTAAAATGTTTGTTTTTTCCCCCCAAGTGCAATATTTAGATGTGTATGGTCACAAGCATTCTATTATAAAGGCTGTCATGGGTAACTGCAATATTAGTGTATTGTTTTTTCTCAAGACTTGAATGTCATTTGCAGGTAAGTCTAGGAAACAAATAACACCGGGTTGCTTTCTTTACATTTTTTAGCTGTGAGTTAGGTTCACATTAACCACTTTTTAATTTACACAACAGACTGATCATGTAGATCATATTCTTTGTTGTATAATTAGTTAAAACCTGCATTTCCCCCAAGCAGGGATTTTTTTTTGCAAGTGTCATCTTTTTGGGCCCTCACCAGTTTGCATCCCTGACTTGGCACCATCGAGGTGCGGGTGTTAACTTTTGTGGGAGCAAATATAACACATAGACAAATGCATAAGATGTACAGAATAGCTGAACATTAAAACCAGACTACATGAAGAGAAGGACACATAGGTGACAGAATAGCTGGACATACCAAGGCCAGAGGGATATACAAAGGAGGGGGTCAGTCAAATGACTAACTGATGACCAATAGACATAGTTCGCATATTTTTAGTATAGTTGGACACGCTAGAAACTGAGGAGACACATAGTCTGCTGATCTTAGATAATACACAAACAAAAGAATGCTTTTAGCTAAGTGCAGGAACAAAGCAAGGGTCTTGTCATCATTATCTGACGAAAAGCAGGTATGGGCGTTATTGAGCTGAACAAGCGGGATGCACGGATTGGAATGTAACTTTATTTGCATTTGGGATGGGCTCATATGCAATATGTGGATAAATACTGGAGCCGGGGCTCTGGAAAGTGGAGTGTGTTCCGCGGACCATCCCGGCTTGCTATACTCTTGTATTAAAAAGCCGAATTGACTTCACAAGTTCTGTAATGCGTTGTATTTGATCCGATTTTCTACGACACTTTCTACATTAGTTATTTTTCAGTTTCGTCCTAAGAACAGATTGTAGTGGTAAAATAAAAAGGGTTACATTTTTTGGTGCCATTTAGGCGAAATGGAATTCTAAGCGTCACTCCAGTTAGAGGCTCTGTGAACTTCAATTCCATTTATTTGCTATGGGCTCGCGCTAGTGTTCCAGTTTAGCCAACGTTATTTTGCCATTTCTCAGCCTTGGGTGAATTTTGACTCTTTATATTGTCCAGCCTAAGTCCAGACGGCAGCATAAATGTTTGCCTTCTATTTGTATCCATTCCATGGAGTCATTAAAAGAGAGACAACCGGCAGAACTATGTCCAGAGCCTTCTCTTCCCTTCCACCTACACCTCACCAGAACACAACGCAGAAAGGTACCGGTACAGAACCGGTTACACATGCACAAAGCCCCACTGCTAGCAGGTGACACGTACTTCTCCAGCACCTGTGATGCCAACATAATAATCCCACCACTGCCACAAATGTAGCGGGAGAGAGAACAGCTGACAGGCTTGATCTTAGTTTTATGGCGCAGTCTTCCAGTCTTATCGAGGCTACTGCTCTACCACCTGTAACACGAAAGCCCAGGCCTTAGGTTGAGGCAGTAGAATACCCAGTCACAGCTGTAGGCTAAAACACTGTAATTTACACAAGCATTTTTATTAGATTTGTGTACAAAGCAAGAGAAGAGAAAATGAACAGCCATAGGAGTGGAAAATGGTTTTTGGGTTAGGGTTAGGGTTAGTCTTGCTCAAGTTGAAGTTCTAGTTCAGGTGAATGGCACATTGTCCATATCATCCAGAGCAAGCTGTCTTGTCCACAAGCAGAGTTTCTCTGCTTCCTCTTCCCACTCAGAATCCGAGAGGAAATCCTCACTGGAGTCTTCCTCCAATCCCAATGGCAAAACTATCTGGGGTGCTTCAGGCTTTACAGTTCCTTCCAAGTCTTTCTCTTGCTCTCCTCTCTCTGGGTTGTGGTTTTTCTCTGTTATTTCATTATTCTCATCCTGTGGAACGATGTAGAAATAAACTGATCAGGAATCGAGGCTACCTCTGCTATGTCCTGTTATCCACTGCACAGCGCTGATTGATCCCCCCCCCCCCAAAAAAAACATCTGAGCAAGTGCAATTTATAGTGTGTATATAAACTGAACAAAAAAATTGACGCAAAATGTAAAGTGTTGGTCCCATGTTTCAAGAGCTTAAATAAAAGATCCCAGAAATTTTCCACAGGAGGAAAAAAACAAACAAATTTCTCTCATTTTGTGCACAAATTTGTTTACATCGCTGTTAGTGAGCACTTGTCCTTTGCCAGGAAAATTCATCCACCTGACAGGTGTGGCATATCATGAAGCTGATTAAACAGC
The DNA here is from genome assembly GCF_036934945.1 of Oncorhynchus masou masou. Lineage (NCBI taxonomy): Eukaryota > Metazoa > Chordata > Actinopteri > Salmoniformes > Salmonidae > Oncorhynchus > Oncorhynchus masou. The sequence goes on from NC_088223.1 coordinate 51,483,572, forward strand.
ATGATCATTACAAAGGTACTCCTTGTGCTGGGGACAATAAAAGGCCATTCTAAAATGTGCAGCTTTGTCACACAACACAGTGCCACAGATGTCTCAAGTCTTTAGGGGTGGCGTGCAATTGGCATGCTGACTGAAGGAATGTCCAACAGAGCTGTTGCCAGAGAACTGGATGTTCAGTTCTCTACCATAAACCGCCTCCAATGTCATTTTAGAGAATTTGGCAGTACATCCAACAGGCCCCACAACCGCAGACCACGTGTAAAGAGTCGTGTGTGTGAGTGGTTTTCTGATGTCAACATTGTGAACAGAGTGCCCCATGGTGGCAGTAAGGTTATGGTATGGGCAGGCATAAGCTACGGACAACGAACACAATTGCATTTTATCGATTGGCAATTTGAATACTGTGACTTGATCCTGAAGCCCTTGTGAGGCCCATTTTCTTTAAAGATATCTGTGACCAACAGATGCATATCTGTATTCCCAGTCATGTGAAAACCATAGATTAGGGCCTAATGAATTTATTTCAATTGACAGATTTTCTCATATGAACTGTAACTCAGTGAAATCTTTGAAATTGTTTAATATGGCATTTATATTTTTCAGTATATGTTTCATATAAACTCACCTTCGGTGTACCCCCAAGGATATACAGATGTCTCATGCGGGCAGCTGTGGTGCGTGCACGGGCAGAGCGGCGAGTTGGGGGGAGGGGGGTGGAGCTAGTGACAGTTTGTGAGGCATGGCGTGCTGTAGAAACCACAGAAGAGGGGGGAGCAGCAGGAGACCTAGGATCAAGTGAAGACTATTGCCATCATGATGCCATTTGTCATGAGTAGTAAACTCACAGTTACTCAAGTAATGTGTATATACACTGAGTGTAGAAAACATTATGAACACCTGCTCTTTCCATGACAGACTGACCAGGTGAAAGCTATGATCCCATATTGAGGCCGTCATTGTAAATAAGAATTTGTCCTTATTAACTGACTTGCCTAGTTAAATAAAAAAAACGTGTTAAATCCACTTCAATCAGTGTATATGAAGGGGAGGAGACAGGTAAAACAAATATTTTTAAGCCTTGAGACCAGTTGAGACATGGATTGGGTATGTGTGTCATTCAGATAGTGAATCGGCAAGTCAAAAGATTTAAGTGTTTTTGAATGGGGTATGATAGTAGGTGCCAGGCGCACCGATTTGTGTCAAGAACTAGGTTTTTCATGCTCAACCATTTCCTGTGTGCATCAAGAATGGTCCACCACCCAAAGGACAACCAGCCAGCTTGACACTGTGGGAAGCATTGGAGTCGACATGGGCCAGCATCCATGTGGAGCGCTTTTGACACCTTGTAGAATCCATGCCCTGACGAATGGAGGCTGTTCTGAGGGTAAAAGGCGATGTAACTCAATATTAAGGTGTTCTTAATGTTTTTTACACTCAGTGTATACAGTATATCTTCCTATTGTAAATGCAAGAAACCACAATAATGACCCAATACAGTAGGGAATCTCACTCATAGTGCCCTCCTGAGCTTGTCTTTATGCTTACCTGAGCATCCGAGGTGGGATTGCTCCTCCAATCAGAGGGCAAGGAATTTGAGGCGCTAACAGCAGCAGCTCTTGCCTTAGCCTGTCTGCCACAGTGCCCTTCCCGCCCACCTCCAAGCTATCCCACTGTAGGATGTTTCGTGACAGTCCTTGAAGAGAGAGAGACCTCCAAGTGTTCTCTCGCCCTCCAAGGTATGCAGGTAGCTCGTCAAGGTGACTTGAGTACTAAAATTATGGTACATACTAGTGCTGTCAGATTTGTCTGGCATTCATGTCCATTGCATATGGTACAATTGTTTCATGTATAATGTAAAAGTATTGCTCTAAAATACTCTGAATGTGAAGACTACTCTTATAAAAAATGTACTCAATCTCACCTGCATAAAGTCCCTCATACAGGTGATATAAGACGTGTCAGAAATCATTCTCCCTTGCCTCTGGATCTCATCAGCAATAATGTGATTGATGAATATCCTATTTCCCATCATCCTGCAGGTGTCTGTTGTGGCCTACATGGAAGTACAAATAGGTTTAGATGATATGAGACATGTCGAACCAACTAAATCATCCACTTGTATTGACCACATCTTTGCTAATGCTGCAGAAATCTACTCAAAAGTAGTATCCACACCCATCAGATGTAGTGATCATATCTAGAAAAACCAGTTCCAAAGACTGTACCTAAAATAGTGCATAAGTGATCAGGATTTGCAATGATTCCTATGTTGAAGATATGAAAAATATTTGTTGGTCTGATGTGTGTAATGAGGAACATCCTGACGCTGCACTTGAAACATTTATGAAATTGCTTCTTCTGGTTACTGACAGGCATGCACCCATAAAGAAACTGACGGATAAAACTGCCAAATCCCCATGGATAGATGATGATTGAAAAACTGCATGGCTGAGAGGGATGTGGCTAAGAGAATGGCAAATAAGTCTAGCAATACAGCAGATTGACAAAAATACAATAAATTTAGTAATCACGTAACTAAACTAAACAAAAAGAAGAAGAAACTACCGTAAAACTTCAATTAATAGCCCAGTCGTTTATTTTCTTAAATCACAGAACACAACAGGTGCTTATTAGAGGCTGGCTTCTATTTGAGCCAGATGTCTATTTCTTTAATGCACATAGCTTTTGCTCATTTGCATAGTTCATTGTTTAATTCCAGCATTCACTTCCAACAATTTAATACATTTCTTAATTTGTTGCACTAACGTGTTATCATTTACACACTGTGTCATATATCTTTTCGTCAGTTCTTACTTTCGCCACTAGGCTGATTTCTGGGGGTCTACTCCTAAAGTTTACTTTTTGTGCTTCACAGTTAGCTAGTAGTTCTCAGCTGTTAGCAGCCAACGGCTAGCAGTTTCTTATTGCCGATAAAAACGGATAATTGCCATAATTTTTTGTTTGTTATTACTGAATTATTTAATATAACAAATCAAACATTTAACCTTGCAAAAAAATAATGGTAATTCATGGTAACCTCGTAAACAATTAATTTAGACCAAGCGCTTATTTGAAACAGGCGTTTATTTGCTGAATTGTGTGCCACTGCCCGGCTATCAAAAGGGACAGGCTGCTATTTGAGACTCAGTGTTTAATTGAAGTTTTACAGCATACTATAGAACAAAGATAAATGATATAAAGAATTATAGCAAAAAGCTCTTGAGCAAATTCCAATTCTAAAAAGCTCTGGAGTACATTACATTCTAGGCAGAAAAGCTAACTCAGCTCCAGGCTGATGGATCATTCATAACATAATCCTTTGATATTGCCAACCACCTTAATAACTTTTTTTGTTGACAAGATTAGTAAGCTTAGGGATGACATGCAAACAACAAATACTGAACCTTCATATTCATGCATAACGGACCAAATAATGAAAGACGAGCCATGTAGCTTTAAATTCTGCAAAGTTAGTTAGTGTGGAAGAGGTGAAAAAAGTATTGCTATCTAATAAATAAGGACAAACCACATGGAACCGACAACCAGGATGTTAAATTACTGAGGTTGGTAGCGGAATACATTACGACTCCTATTTGCCACATCTTCAATCTAAGCCTAGAAGGCGGAGTGTGCCCTCATGCCTGGAGGGAGGCAAAGGTCATTCGGTTGCCCAAAATTAGCAAAGCACCCTTTAATGGTTCAAACAGGAGACCAATCAGCCTGTTAACGATGCTTAGCAAACTTTTGGAAAAAATACAATGTTCCTTTACAGAAAACAAATTAACAACTTGCAGCATGCTTATAGGGAAGGGCACTCAAATAAATAGATAATAATAAGATTGTGGATGCTGTTTTGTTAGACTTCAGTGCAGCCTTTGACATCATTGATCATAACATATTGTTGAAACGTTGGTGTTATGGATTAACTTACTCTGCCTTTATCATGGATGGATAGTTACTGTACCTATCGAATAGAACACAGAGGGTTTTATTTAATGGCAGCCTCTCTAACGCAAATTTGGTTGAGTGTGGTGTACCACAGGGAAGCCGGCTTGTACCATTATTGTTTTTGTTTTGTTTATTAGTGACCTTCTACTGACCTTGAATCAAGCTTGTGTGTCCATGTACGCTGACAACTCAATAGTATACACGTCGGCTGCAACAGTGAAATAAATCACTAACGCCCTTAACATAGAGATCTAGTCAGTTTTAGAATGGGTAACAAAAAAATAGGCTGGAGCTAAATATCTCAAAAACAAACTTAATCTGGATCTATTATTGAATAATGTGGCTATAGAGTAAGTTGAAGAGACTTGACTGCTGGGTGGCACCGTAGCTAGGAATCTATTATGGAATCTATCAATCTATCAATCTATCAAAACATATAGACTCAATGGTTACTAAAATGGAAAGAGGTCTGTCCATGATAAGGTGTCGCTCTGCTTTCTTGATATCTCAGTCAACCAGACAGGTCCTACATGCCTTAGTTTTGTCGCACCTGGACTACTGTCCAGTTCTAAGGTCAGTTGCGGCAAAGAAGGCAAATTGCAGTTGGTCCAAAACAGAGCATCACATATTGGACTTAGATGTACACGAAGGGAGAATGTCAATGACATGGATCTCTCCTGGCTCAAAGTTGTGGAGAGATTGACTGCATCACTATTGGTCTTTGTTTGAGGTGGTGATGTGTTGAAGGTCCCAAACTCTCTGTTCAAGCTGTTGGCACACAGTTCAGACACTCATCTGTATCACACAATACATGCAACCAGAGGTCTCTTCACAGTCCCCAGGTCCAGAACAGAGGCTGGAAAACACATGGTATTAAATAGATCCATGACTAAATGGAACTCTTTGTCACTGCAGGTTTCTCAAGCTAGCAATAAAACCAGAATTTAAAAAACAGATAAAAGAACACCTTACAGCACGACGGGGACTGTGAAGAGGCACACAGGCATTTTTATGCATCTTGCATTGTATTATGTATTGTATTACAGTGCATTCGGGAAGGATTCAGACCCCTTGACTTTTTCCACATTCTGTAACTTTACAGCCTTATTCTAAAATGGAATAAATAAAAAGAAAATCTTCATCAATCTACACACAATACCTCATAATGACAAAGTAAAAACAATTTTTGTCTAATAAATAAAAAATGTATTTAAAAAATAACAACATATTTACATACTGTAAGTATTCAGACCCTTTGCTATGAGACTCGAAATTGAACTCAGATGCATCCTATTTCCATTGATCATCCTTGATGTTTCTACAACTTGATTGGAGTCCACCTGTGGTTAATTTAATTTATTGGTGTCACGCCCTGAGCCTTTTTATCCTCTATGTTGGTTAGGTCGGGGTGTGACTAGGGTGGGTAATCTAGTTTTTTTTCTATGTTGGCCTGGTATGGTTCCCAATCAGAGGCAGCTGTTTATCATTGTCTCTGATTGGGGATCATATATAGGCAGCCATTTCCCCACTGTGTTTTGTGGGATCTTGTTTATGTGTATTTGCCTGTGAGCACTCCATATAGCTTCACATATCGTTTGCTTTTTATTGTTTTGTGCGTTTCACAAATAAAAAGATGTGGAACCCATATCACGCTGCGCCTTGGTCCGAATGTTATTTCGATGATTGTGACATTTGAACATTATTTGAAAAGGCACACACCTGCCTATATAAGGTCCCACAGTTGACAGTGCAAGTCAGAGCAAAAACCAAGCAAAGAGGTTGAAAGAATTGTCCGTAGAGCTCCAAGACATGATTGTGTCGAGGCACAGATCTGGGGAAAGGTACCAACAAATTTCTGCAGCATTGAAGGTCCCCAAGAACACAGTGGCCTCCATCATTCTTAAATGGAAGAAGATTGGAACCACCAAGACGCTCCCTCGAGCTGGCCGCCCGGCCAAACTGAGCAATTGGGGGAGAAGGGCCTTGCTCAGGGAGATGACCAAGAACACGATGGTCACTGTGACAGAGCTCCAGAGTTCCTCTGTGGAGATGGGTAACCTTTCAGAAGGCCAACCATCTCTGCAGCACTCCCCCAATCAGGCCTTTTTGGTAGAATGGCCACATGACAGCCCGCTTGGAGGTGCCTAAAGGATACTCAGACCACGAGAAACAAGATTATCTGGTCTGATGAAACCAAGATTGAACTATTTGGCCTGAATTCCAACCGTCACATCTGGAGGAAACCTGGCACCATCCCTACGGTGAAGCATGATGGTGGCAGCATCATGCTGTGGGGATATTTTTCAGCGGCACGGACTGGGAGACTGGTCAGGATCGAGGGAGAGATGAAAATAACAAAGTACAGAGAGATCCTTGATGAAAACCTGCTCCAGAGAGGTTCACCTTCAAACAGGACAACGACCCTAAGCACACAGCCAAGACAATGCAGGAGTGGCTTCGAGACAAGTCTCTGGATGTCCTTGAGTGGCCCAGCCAGAGCCCAGACTTGAACCCAATGAGACATCTCTGGAGAGACCTGAAAATAGCTGTGCAGCGACGCCACCTGACAGAGTTTGAGTGGATCTGCAGAGAAGAATGGGAGAAACTCCATAAATACAGGTGTGCCAAGCTTGTAGCGTCATACCCAAGAAGACTCGGTGCTGTAATCACTGCCAAAGGTGCTTCAACAAAGTACTGAGTACAGGGTCTGAATACTTACAGTGGGGCAAAAAAGTATTTAGTCAGCCACCAATTGTGCAAGTTCTCCCACTTAAAAAGATGAGAGAGGCCTGTAATTTTCATCATAGGCACACTTCAACTATGACAGACAAAATGAGAAAAAAATCCAGAAAATCACATTGTAGGATTTTTAATGAATTTATTTGCAAATTATGGTGGAAAATAAGTATTTGGTCAATAACAAAAGTTTATCTCAATACTTTGTTATATACCCTTTGTTGGCAATGACATAGGTCAAATGTTTTCTGTAAGTCTTCACAAGGTTTTCACACACTGTTGCTGGTATTTTGGCCCATTCCTCCATGCAGATCTCCTCTAGAGCAGTGATGTTTTGGGGCTGTTGCTGGGCAACACGGACTTTCAACTCCCTCCAAAGATTTTCTATGGGGTTGAGATCTGGAGACTGGCAAGGTCACTCCAGGACCTTGAAATGCTTCTAACGAAGCCACTCCTTCGTTGCCTGGGTGGTGTGTTTGGGATCATTGTCATTCTGAAAACACAGCCACGTTTCATCTTCAATGCCCTTGCTGATGGTAGGCTTTGTTACTTTGGTCCCAGCTCTCTGCAGGTCATTCACTAGCCCCCCCCCCCCCCCCCCATGTGGTTCTGGGATTTTTTTTGTTCACCGTTCTTGTGATCGTTTTGACCCCACGGGGTGAGATCTTGCGTGGAGCCCCAGATCGAGGGAGATTATCAGTGGTCTTGTATGTCTTCCATTTCCTAATAATTGCTCCCACAGTTGATTTCTTCAAACCAAGCTGCTTACCTATTGCAGATTCAGTCTTCCTAGACTGGTGCAGGTCTACAATTTTGTTTCTGGTGTCCTTTGACAGCTCTTTTGTCTTGGCCATAGTGGAGTTTGGAGTGTGACTGTTTGAGGTTTTGGACAGGTGTCTTTTATACTGATAACAAGTTCAAACAGGTGCCATTAATACAGTTAACGAGTGGAGGACAGAGGGGCCTCTTAAAGAAGAAGTTACAGGTCTGTGAGAGCCAGAAATCTTGCTTGTTTGTAGGTGACCAAATACTTATTTTCTACCATAATTTGCAAATAAATTCATAAAAAATCCTACAATGTGATTTTCTGGATTTTTTGGTTGAAGTGTACCTATGATGACAATTACAGGCCTCTCTCATCTTTTTAAGTGGGAGAACTTGCACAATTGGTGGCTGACTAAATACGTTTTTGCCCCACTGTATGTAAATGTGATATTTCAGGTTTTTATTAGCAAAAATGTATAAAAACCTGTTTTTGCTTATTATGGGGTATTGTGTGTAGATTGATGAGGGTGAATAAAAAAAAATACATTTTAGAATAAGGCTGTAATGTAACAAAGTGTGGAAAAAGTCAAGTGGTCTGAACAATTTCTGAATGCACTGTATGTAAGTGATACGTGGTTGGGATACGACTGTGATATGTGGTTGTCTCGCCTGGCTATCTTAAGATGAATACCCAAGCTGTGGGTCGCTCTGGATGGGAGCGTCTGCTGAATGGCTAAATTGTAATGTAAATGCAGTGATATGTATGTTTGTATATTTATGTATATTATGTATTTTATTTGTTGTGAAGTTTCCTGTTTGGACCCCAGGAAGAGTAGCCGCTGCCGAGGAAGAAGCTAATTGGGGATACTAATAAATAAATAAAAGAGTTGAAGTCGGAGGTTTACATACACCTTAGCCAAATACATTAAAAATAGTTTTTTCACAATTCCTGACATTTAATCCAAGTAAAAATTCCCTGTCTTAGGTCAGTTAGGATCACCACTTTATTTTAAGAATGTGAAATGTTAGAATAATAGTAGAGAGAATGATTTATTTCAGCTTTTATTTCTTTCATCACATTCCCAGTGGGTCAGAAGTTTACATACACTCAATTAGTATTTGGTAGCATTGTCTTTAAATTGATTAACTTGGGTCAAATGTTTCAGGTAGCCTTCCACAAGCTTCCCACAATAAGTTGGGTGAATTTTGGCCCATTCCTCTTGACAGTGCTAGCGTAACTGAGTCAGGTTTGTAGGCCTCCTTGCTAGCACACGCTTTTTCAGTTCTGCCCACACATTTTCTATAGGATTTAGGTCACTGCTTTGTGATGGCCACTCCAATACCTTGACTTTGTTGTGCTTAAGCCATTTTGCCACAACTTTGGAAGTATGCTTGGGGTCATTGTCCATTTGGAAAACCCATTTGCGACCAAGCATTAACTTCCTGACTGATGTCTTGAGATATTGCTTCTATGTATCCACATCATTTTCCTCCCTCATGATGGCATCTATTTTGTGAAGTGCACCAGTCACTCCTGCAGCAAAGCACCCCCACAACATGATGCTGCCACCCCCATGCTTCACGGTTGGGAAGGTGTTCTACGGCTTGCAAACCTCCCCCCTTTTCTTCCAAACATAACGATAGTCATTATGGCCAAACAGTTCTATTTTTGTTTCATCAGACCAGAGGACATTTCTCCAAAAAGTACGATCTTCATCCCCTTGTCCCCATCTGCAGTTGCAAACTGTAGTCTGGCTTTTTATGGCAGTTTTGGAGCAGTGGCTTCTTCCTTGCTGAGTGGCCTTTCAGGTTATGTCGATATAGGACTTGTTTTGCTGTGGATATAGATACTTTTGTACCCGTTTCCTCCAGCATCTTCATAAGGTCCTTTGCTGTTGTTCTGGGATTGCTTTGTACTTTTCGCACCAAAGTATGTTCATCTCTAGGAGACAGAACGTGTGTCCTTCCTGAGCGGTATGACGGCTATGTGGTCCCATGGTGTTTATACTTGCATACTATTGTTTGTACAGATAAACATGGTACCGTCAGGCATTTGGAAATTGCTCCCAAGGATGAACCAGACTTGTGGTAGTCTACAATTTTTTTTCTGAGGTCTTGGCTGATTTCTTTAGATTTCCCCATGATATCAAGCAAAGAGGCACTGGGTTTGAAGGTAGGCCTTGAAATACATCCACAGGTACACTTCCAATTGACTCAAATGATGTCAATTAGCCTATCAGAAGCCTCTAAAGGCATGGCATCATTTTCTGGAATTTTCCAAGCTGTTTAAAAGGCACAGTCAACTTAGTTATGTACACTTCTGACCCACTTGAATTGTGATACAGTGAATTATAAGTGAAATAATCTGTCTGTTAACATTTGTTGGAAAAATGACTTGTGTCATGCAAAACAGATGTCCTAACCGACTTGCCAAAACTATAGTTTATTAACAAGACATTTGTGGAGTGGTTAAAAAACGAGTTTTGATGACAACCTAAGTGTATGTAAAGTTCAGATTTCAACTGTATATAGTTTGTGACAGCACGGGCGGCGCCATTGAGGCTATCTTTAATCTAAAGTGTAATGCGCCATGCTCTACCAACTGAGCTATTGAGGACCCATATGTGGGTAGTGGACAAGTGCACACTTCAGGAAAAAGTGTAAAGTATTGAGATTCATAGACAGCAGGGGGGCTTCAACCCCCGAAGAGCACAAACATTGACATCTGTTTGACAATACCATAGATGTCAATAATGTACTTTGCTGTACATTGTGGACGACAGGAAAAGGAGGACCGAGCACGCCCAGATTCTCATCGATGGGGCTGTAGTGGAGCAGGTTGACAGCTTCAAGTTCCTTGGCGTCCACATCACCAACAAACTAACATGGTCCAAGCACACCAAGACAGTCGTGAAGAGGGCACGACAAAACCTATTCCCCCTCAGGAGACTGAAAGATTTGGCATGGGTCCTCAGATCCTCAAAAGGTTTTACAGCTGCACCATCGAGAGCATCCTGACGGGTTGCATCACTGCCTGGTATGGTAACTGTTCGGCCACCGACCGCAAGGCACTACAGAGGGTAGTGTGTACGGCCCAGTACAGCACCGGGGCCAAGCTTCCTACCATCCAGGACCTCTATACCAGGCAGTGTCAGAGGAAGGCCCTAAAAATTGTCAAAGACTCCAGCCACCCTAGTCATAGACTGTTCTCTCTGCTACCGCACTGCAAGCGGTACCGGAGCGCCAAGTCTTGGTCCAAAAGGCTTCTAAAAAGCTCCTACCCCCAGGCCATAAGACTCCTGAACAGCTGATCAAATGACTACCCAGACTTCTGCATTGCTGCTGCTACTCTGTTATTATCTATGCATAGCCACTTTAGTAACTCTTCCTACATGTACACAATTACCTCGACACCGATGCCCCCGCACATTGACACATTGACTCTGTACCGCTACCCCCTGTATATAGCCCCGCTATTGTTATTTACTGCTGCTCTTTAATTATTTGTTATTCTTATCTCTTACTTTTTTTGTGGTATTTTCTTAAAACTGCATTGTTGGTTAAGGGCTTGTAAGTAAGCATTTCACTGTAAGCTCTACACCTGTTCTATTCGGTGCATGTTACAAATCAAATTTGATTTGATTTGTACTGTACCCTAATTTACTGTTCTGTACTGTGCTCTAGTGTGCTCTAGTGTACTGTACTTTACCCTACTGTACTTTACCCTTACAAATTGAAGGACCCATGGACTCTTGATCTAGTGGTCTTGGTCTTGAGACCACTCAAGATCACATCAATTTGTTTTTTTAACTTGTCATGGTCTCAACTCACTGGGTCTGGATCTTGGGGCCAATGGCCTGATATTAATCTTGGTCTTGGCTCCAAATCATAGGCAACCCAATTTGAAGAAGACAAAGCTCTTTGATCATTGGCTGATCACTCCCAACCCATAGGAATCCCCACCCAGTTGACTTCTTTTAAATAGTGGAAGTCCTCAATGGCTTATTTAAAGGTTTAGAAAATCAGGTTAAAGTAATGTTTTTACTATTTTGTTAATTTGGTATGCAAATACAATTTATTAAATTAATCTGTAATAGGTTCATCAAAATGATCACTACTGTGCATTATTCTCTATTTATTGCAACTTTGTCACAGTTTCAGTAGTTTCACAGTTTCAGTTTCACACATTTAGTGGGGTGGTAAGCAATTCAGGTAAAATGTCAAATATGCAACACAAAATATGTGTGTGTGTATTATATGACATATGTTGGAAGACTTGTACTGGACATTTGGGAGGAATAGGATACAAAAAAAATATTTCAACCCCCAATTTATACCTCTTATGTAGAATGACCCATACAGTATATTATGAAAGGTGAGATGTCTCTCTCAGGCTTACCTGATTAGATGGTCGGAACACTCTTTTCCCAGAAATATATTGTCTTCCTCCTCCAAGGTGGAAGATCTTGAAGACAATCACTGGAGGAAACTGGGAACCTGAAAATCTATCAGCCAAAGAACAAAAACAGGCCCATTACTGTGTTAGTGAGGTTTAGCATGCAATTTGGTCTCTTTGAATAGAACTACATCCACATGCGTTTTACTGTCAGCATTTTAATTTGGATTTACTAGACAATCTTTACACTTGTTGAGACCATAGCAGCAAAATGGGTATTAGGTCTACAGATGGGGTACCTGAATCTGACCTTGCAGTGCATGCTTGGATCTCTGACCAGATCAGCTTCTCTGGGGCTGAGTTGGCGGAGAATAGCAGGTGCAAGACAGTGCTCCTGAACAGTACCGTGACAAAAACAAATGACTCACTTTCTAGCCCACTTATAGTGCCTTGCAAAAGTATTCATCCCCCTTGGCGTTTCACAAATTGGTGATGTGAAATGAAAAAAATAACTTTTGAAAATAAATACAAATTAAAATTGAAAAGCGGTGCGTGTATATGTATTCACCCCCTTTGCTATAAAACCCCTAAATAAGATCTGGTGCAATCAATTACCTTTAGAAGTCACATAAAGTCCACCTGTGTGCAATCTAAGTGTCACATGATCTGTCACATGATCTCAGTATATATACACCTGTTCTGAAAGGCCCCCAAGTCTGCAACACCACGAAGCAAGCGGCACCATGAAGACCAAGGAGCTCTCAAAACAGGTCAGGGACGAAGTTGTGGAGAAGTACAGATCTGGGTTGGGTTATAAAAAAATAACAGAAACTTTGAACATCTCACGGAGCAGTTAAATCCATTATTAAAAATTGAAATAATATGGCACCACAAAAAACCTGCCAAGAGAGGGCTGCCACCAAATCTCACAGACCAGGCAAGGAGGGCATTAATCAGAGGCAAAAAAAGAGACCAAAGATAACCCCGAAGGAGCTGCAAAGCTCCCCAGCGGAGATTGGAGTATCTGTCCATACAACCACTTTAAGCCGTACACTCCATAGAGCTGGGCTTTACGGAAGAGTGGCCAGAAAAAAGCCATTGCTAAAAGAAGAAAATTAGCAAACACGTTTGGTGTTCGCTAAAAGGCATGTGGGAGACTCCCCAAACATATGGGAGAAGGTTCTCTGGTCAGATGAGACTAAAATTGAGCTCTTTGGCCATCAAGGAAAACGCTCTGGCACAAACCCAACACCTCTCATCACCCTGAGAACACCATCCACCATCCTGTGGGGATGTTTTTAATCATCAGAGACTGGGAAACTGGTCAGAATTGAAGGAATGATGGATGGAGCTAAATACAGGGAAATTTTTGTGGGAAACCTGTTTCAGTCTTCCAGAGATTTGAGACTGGGACGGAGGTTCACCTTCGTCACATTTAAATGTCTTTGATTGGCTTTGTCAAAGCCCAGACCTCAATCCAATTAAGAATCTGTGGTATAACTTTAAAGATCGCTGTACACCAGTGGAACCATCCAACTTGAGGAGCTGGAGCAGAATGGGCAAAAATCCCAATGGCTAGATGTGCCAAGTTTATAGAGACATACCCCAAGAGACTTGCAGCTGTAATTACTGCAAAAGGTGGCTCTACCAAGTATTAACATTGGGGGGTGAATAGTTATACACGCTCAAGTTTTCCGTTTTTTAGTCTTATGTCTTGTTTGTTTCACACAAAAACATATATATTTGCATCTTCAAAGTGGTACGCATGTTGAGTAAATAAAATTATACAAACCCCCCCAAAAATATATTTTACTTCTAGGTTGTAAGGCAACAAAACAGGAAAAATTCCAAGGGGGGTGCATACTTTCGCAAGCCACTGTACATAAGTGAACATCTGATATAATAATTATATCAGATTTTCACACATCTCCCCTATAATTGAGTTCATATTAAGGCTATTTAGCCTATGATCAATTTAAATCTGAATTGCAATGTTGTGTTGATCAGTAAGGCTGCCAGGCTGCAACTCAAGCACTCACAGCAGCACGAACAGTGAGCGACATCAGCTGGAAAAGTCTTTTGTCTTGGTGAGACCTCCAGTATGTCTGGATCTTCTTCGCGGAAAATACACGCTCCTCTTGATTGAATCTGAATGATGTAAATTCACAATCAGAGACTCAGAATATATCAAGGTCAGACATTTAACAACAGAATTGTGCAGCCGTCTTCATCGACCTTGCCAAGGCTTTCGACTCTGTCAATCACCATATTCTTATCGGCAGACTCAGTAGCCTCTGGTTTTTCTGATGACTGCCTTGCATGGTTCACCAACTACTTTGCAGACAGAGTTCAGTGTGTCAAATCGGAGGGCATGCTGTCCGGTCCTCTGGCAGTCTCAATGGGGGTGCCACAGGGTTCAATTCTCGGGCCGACTCTTTTCTCTGTATATATCAATGATGTTGCTCTTGCTGCGGGCGATTCCCTGATTCACCTCTACGCAGACGACACCATTCTGTATACTTCCGGCCCGTCCTTGGACACTGTGCTATCTAACCTCCAAACGAGCTTCAATGCCATAGAACACTCCTTCCGTGGCCTCCAACTGCTCTTAAACGCTAATAAAACCAAATGCATGCTTTTCAACCGTTCGCTGCCTGCACCCGCACGCCAGACTTGCATCACCACCCTGGATGGTTCCGACCTAGAATATGTGGACATCTATAAGTACCTAGGTGTCTGGCTAGACTGTAAACTCTCCTTCCAGACTCATATCAAACATCTCCAATCTAAAATCAAATCTCGAGTCTGCTTTCTATTCCGCAACAAAGCCTCCTTCACTCACGCCGCCAAACTTACCCTAGTAAAACTGACTATCCTACCGATCCTCGACTTCGGCGATGTCATCTACAAAATAGCTTCCAACACTCTACTCAGCAAACTGGATGCAGTTTATCACAGTGCCATCCGTTTTGTTACTAAAGCACCTTATACCACCCACCACTGCGACCTGTATGCTCTAGTCGGCTGGCCCTCGCTACATATTCGTCGACAGACCCACTAGCTCCAGGTCATTTACAAGTCCATGCTAGGTAAAGCTCCGCCTTATCTCAGTTCACTGGTCACGATGGCAACACCCACCCGTAGCACGCGCTCCAGCAGGTGTATCTCACTGATCATCCCTAAAGCCAACACCTCATTTGGCCGCCTTTCGTTCCAGTTCTCTGCTGCCTGTGACTGGAACGAATTGCAAAAATGGCTGAAGTTGGAGACTTTTATCTCCCTCACCAATTTCAAACATCTGCTATCTGAGCAGCTAACGCAGCTGTACATAGTCTATTGGTAAATAGCCCACCCAATTTGACCTACCTCTTCCCCATACTGTTTATATTTATTTACTTTTCTGCTCTTTTGCACACCAATATCTCTACCTGTACATCTGATCATTTATCACTACAGTGTTAATCTGCAAAATTGTAATTATTCGCCTACCTCCTCATGCCTTTTGCACACAATGTATATAGACTCTCTTTTTTTTCTTTTCTTTCTCTACTGTGTTATTGACTTGTTAATTGTTTACTCCATGTGTAACTCTGTGTTGTTGTCTGTTCACACTGCTATGCTTTATCTTGGCCAGGTCGCAGTTGCAAATGATGCATAACAACTAGCCTACCTGGTTAAATAAAGGTGAAATAAAAAAAAAATAAAAAAAGAAGCAGACTTTATCATGTGCGAGGCATCGTCTTGTACAATTAATCTACGGACCGGACCCTTACCCATATTCCATTTTCCACTCCAGCAATGCTGTTTTCTCTGCCTGTGTTGTATCTTGTTAGAGACGAGTTGCTAAGGAACGATTAGAATACTAACTGCACCGACCAGTAAAGACACATTTCCTGAGCTAATCAGAGCGTTGGTGCTATACGGAATCGTTGCGACGCCCATACCCTAACTCCTACCCTTAGCCTAACTTTAACCTTTATCCTTTCCTAACCCTAACCATTTTAAATCGGTTAGGGACCCTTCCTTACCTTAATAATTTTCAATGTCAACTTCAATGAGGATAGGGATGTCCCAAGGATCCCAGATAGCATTGGAAAAAGCCTGCAAAAAAATGTGCAAACTGATTGTCGACCTTTGCATTCTTATGTGTTAATAACGTGTTTATTAACAAATAGTTTATTATCAAGTAATTATCTGGTTAGTCATTGGCCTTATTATGAGAACACCGGCCTATGAGATGAAGAGCTGAGGGAAGATAGCGAGGTTCGGATTGGAATGCGACCTGAGGCGCAGCGTGTTCCCTTTCGGACACCGTAAGTACTCGAAGCTTGGCACGGTAAAAAAAAAAGGATCATGTACAAGGTGAGAATAGAAACTTTATGTACTACTTAATAACTTAATGTTAGGAAATTCATTTATTTCCGATTCAGTCCACACTGAGTTATGTGTTTTATTAATTTACTGTTTTAGTTGAATAGCGATCTGTTTCAATAAAATTAAGGGGAATCGATCCCCCGGTGAAGCACAGAGGGCGTTAGGACAGCGAGCAAGACACCATGATTATCAAGGGCATTGCATTAAATGCATAACACAGTATATATTTTTCTTCATTGTGTCGGAGTCATTCATACTGATACTTAGAGTTTCTGGCGCTCTGGGGTAGCTGTCTCTTGTCATTCATGCATAGCCAACTAAAGTCGAAAGTAAGAAAACTCAGCTAGTTTTTCACACGCGTTCGGGCTGAGTTTACCACACTCTGTAGGTCCTTACTTGGTCTATCCACGGGGTACTTGAGGAGACTCATGAGAGCTTATGAAGGGGTACTCTGGGCAGAACAAAATTCAGTTGGTGGTACAGTAACCGAAAACGTTTGGGAACCACTGCATTAGGCTAGAAGTTCATGAACGAGACAGACACTCGATATACATGCCTACTTAATGGGATGAACAATATACTTTTTTTTTTACACTAGATGGCGACATTGATCTTCTGTAAGACTGAAGGGCCACAATTCTCAATTCCATTACAACTTCTAGCTTCTACTATTTTGGTGTTTCCAGGTGTGAATGTACTGCGTGACAGGTGAAATTTCCAACATTGTGATGGTCTCACTAGGTAATAGCCTGGCTGACTCGATTCACGTTACTCACAGCGAGACCTACCATCTTCGCGTGAGAATGTGTAGACCGAACTGCAAATTTACACCTGAGACTTACCCCAGTTTTTTACCAAAAAGGCTCAGTGGAACTGCTTTGACTGTGCTTGGTACTTTTCAGCTGGCATTTTATATAACAATGGCTAACTGTGAACATGGATCTACACGTTCCACGGTTAACACCTTCTCACAAAGCAACTGTCTTGATGATGCAGAGGTTGTTGATTCCACTCACCCCAAGTCTTGTGTCAAACACAGTCCCCGAAAAATAACACTTGAGGTTACGTTAACATAAACGCTGGCCACAACACTGGTGTGGGTTAAGTCTCAGATGGAAATGCACCATTGATGTCCCAGTCATTCTGTGTCTTCCCAGGTAGCAGGTGTGGCTGCTGTGCCTGGAACCCTATGCCTGATTTCAGGGACTGTGTTTGCTGCCACCAAGGACAATCCAAATGTCACCTTAAATACAGATGAGGTACCGCATTTGTGTGCACAATCACACTTTCTGAAGTCTTTCAGCATACAACCAATCTGAGGCAAGCCCACATTGGGATGAGGTAACTGACCCATGTTGTTTGTTACAGCTCTCCCTCTACACTATACCGCAGCAGAAGTTCCGCTATGTGGAGCCGGAGATAGGGCACTTGGAGCAAGGTGTTACCACTCTAAGGAAACTGGCAGAGCCCTACACTACTTGGTGTCAGGTACATTGATAACCCTACTCACCTGTGAGCTACTGGGTGATAGTAATTCTTTCCTCTGTTAGGAACAGTCTTTTCTATCTGAAAAATGAGGACAGTTGTTGGGTGTTCGTTTAGATATGCAACTCCAGGCAAGATTCATAATGTCTGATACCCCATCCTCACTCCAAAATACCTTCACATGGCCACTGTAATGTGAAATGTTTTTGCCCTGCTTTACATTATCATCCCAGCTGCTTTTGCGTATTTTACAATGCACCCCTGCAAAGATGTACTGTGATTAGTTGTGACTGGTAAATATTAACCACAGTAGGTCTCACTAATATCAATTCGTCTTTGTTTTCTCTTTGAGTATAAACAGTTCTTATTTTCCCAGAGACCAGTTAATATTTACTGGTGTTCCTTTGTGTCGAGAGCTATTATACATCCTGTTTCACAATGGCCAGTAAATCTGTACTGTGTTTCATCATGGCCAGTAAACATTTACTGTTGATTCCATGCTGCAATCAATAATCATTGCACGTGTTGAAATGATTTTGTCTATCTCCATTGAAGTGTTAGTCATGATTGTGCTGCTCTGCTTCTTCCCCTGTGATCACGCCAATGATCTGCTCCCCTTTCAGCAAACAAGCCATTCAGCAGTGGAAAATGTTCAGGTACTCCCCCATAGCCACTCACACATGATTAAAATCAAAACAAATCAAGCTTTATTTATACAGTGCATTTCAGACATGGAATGCAGGGGGGAAAAAACAAATAAAATACAATGAAAATAAAAGCTGAAATATTTACTGCACAACAAATATAAGATTTAAAAAAAATGAATGACAAACTGAACAATCAAAAAAGACCCTAAGGAAAAGCAACGCTAAAAATGTTTTGATATCTCTTTTGGGCTCCTGAGTGGCGCTTTGGTCTAAGGCGCTGCATTTCAGTGCTATAGGCGTCACTACAGACCCTGGTTTGATTCAAGGCTGTATCTCAACCGACCGTGATTGGGAGTCCCATAGGGCGGCGCACAATTAGCCCAGCGTCATCCGGGTTTGACTGGGGTAGGCAGTCTTTGTAAATAGGAATTTGTTCTAGACTGACTTGCCTAGTAAAATAAAGGTTAAATAAAAATATGTCCACAGTTTTGTATCAAACTTCTCATCAGGTCTTGCTTGACTGATACCCAGCCTAATATCGATTATCTTATCTTTGAAATATGCTGCAAACTCATCACATTTAAATGAGGAAAGTTCACATAGGTTTGCGGGGGTAGGATTTATCAGGCCATTAATGGTCAAGAAGAGCACTCTCAAATTATTCTGATTTAATAGTGATCAAGTTATAAAAATGAGCCTGTCTGGCATTTCTAATTGCCATGTTATAAATGCCAAGTTGCTCTCTCAGAATATCATAATGGACGTGCAACTTGACTTTTTCCACATCCGCTCTGCACCATAATTAGTAAATAAATTCATTAAAAATCCTATCCTATGCGATTTTCTGGATTTCTTTTTTTTCATTTTGTCTGTGATAGTTGAAGTGTACCTATGATAATTACAGGCTTCTCATCTTTTTAAGTGGGAGAACTTGCACAATTGTTGGCTGACTAAATACTTTTTTGTCAATAGAAAGCCCCTTGGTAATAACCAAGGCCAGAGTATGGACACGGTTATAGGTGGGCCCAGTAACATGTTTGATAAAGTCCATAGTCTCTTTGTCAACATGAATATTAAAATCGCCCAACACAATGATTTTGTCACAGTTCTCAAGGACAATAGACAATAGTTCAGATAAATCAGTAAAGAAAGTGGGGCAGTGATTTGGTGGCCAAGAGAGCGTTATGGCCAGCACTGGTGGCTGCCATTTAAACAGTATAGCACGATGCTCATAAGATCCATAGTCGCCAAACAAAATGTCCTTACAGCTGAAAGCATTAGTAAAAAAAAGCAACCTGCAGTTAGAGTGAATCCCGTCTCTTTTAAAAAGTGATGGTTGCTCCCACAACAAATTAAAAAAATAGTCTGCAGGTACTCGTTCAGGGCAAAGAGTCGGCTGAAACGTTCCAAACCCCTTCGGTAGCAGGGAGGTGGCCAGAGATAATTATTATCTTCCCTGTGCTAGCGAGGGTGTTTAAAAAATGTTAGTAGTTCTCTCTCAGATCCTCAAATCGCCTAAAACGAAGGTCATTAAAACCTACATGTGATGATGGTGTCAATATTGGAGTAGTTGGCCAGAACCATGGGCAGGAGGGTGTTGATGTCATGGACACGAACTCCTGGGTGAAAGTGGACCTTGGTCGGTCCACAGATCTAGGGCAGGCCAAAATCTCACCATTGAGCTGCCAACAATAATGGTGGTCGTGATGGAATCAGATAAGGAAGCGACCTGCTGAATGCGGTGGCTGGGAGGGTGAGGGGGGGGGGGGGGGGATCACTGGGCGGCCGCTGGCTGTTGCTATACACCCAGGATCCGTGCTGATTCCCGGGGCTGTTAGGTCCGTCTCAAGCGAGGAAAAGCTGTTTGATAGCTGGATCACATCTTCTCGAATAGATGAAGAGTGGCCAGACTTCTTCCCTGATCTCCTACGCCTTGCGAGTGTCGTCTCCCATGGGCCGCAGAGTTGAGCTTAACATCTGTCTGTTGGGGGAAGGATGGCCCTAAAAATTGTCAAAGACTCCAGCCACCTTAGTCATACTATTCTCTCTGCTAATGCACGGCAAGCGGTACTGGAGTGCCAATTCTAGGTCCAAGGGGCTTCTAAACAGCTTCTACCCCCAAGCCATAAGACTCCTGAACATCTAATCAAATGGCTACCCAGACTATTTGCATTGCCCCCACCCCACCCCCCTTTTATGCTGTTGCTACTCTCTGTTATTTTATATGCATAGTCACTTTAATAACTCTACCTACATGTACATATTACCTCAATTACCTCGACTAACCGGTGCCTCCACACATTGACTCTGTACCGGTGCCCCAGGTATATGGCCACGCTATTGTTATTTTACTGCTGCTCTTTGATTTGATTTGTGCCCAAGGGTTGGTTAAAAACACTGGTGGGCTAGCTCTGTTAGCGTTAGCCGTTTGCCTGCTCTGTTTTCACGATGGCTTGCATCTAACTGCTACTTTACAGGAATCCGGAACACAAACTTGTGGCTGACCGGGTCGCGGAATCTGTAGCAATACAAACTTTACCTCTGATTTTAAAACTTTTTCATCAAAATAACAAAAACAGAGGGAGTACACCGTTCTGTTGTGCGCTTTGATGACACATACAATCATCATAAACTCACAGAGAGGGATTGAGATTCAGCTGGTTAGTTGTTATGTCTAAAAGACTGGTAAAGTACTCTGTATATGTTTTTTTCAAACCCATTCAGCCTCTCCATTTTTGCTCGGCCTTGGCTGTTCCATTTTTGCTCTAGAAGCTTCTGTTTGTGGCTGTGATCACTGCTTCTAAGTCACCCATCTGACCTCATGCCCCATTGGCTCCTTCAGTTAGGAGATAAGCAGCTCATTAACATACATCACATGTTAGTCAGTAAAGTGCAGTGGTTGGAACTTTATTGGTAGTTGCTCTTTTACAGTGCAGAATGTCTTTGCAACGTTTCAAGGGTACACAAAGTGCTGTTGGTTGATGTTTCAACTAGAGCTCCCCACAAATTGACCTGTGCTTTAGGCTGTAAAACCCAATTTACAAATCGTGATTGTAAACAGTCAAATAAACCTTTGTATTGTAGGTAATTCTGACTATTGCAGGGTAAATAAAGACAGGTCTCTTTGTAGGCAAACAGAACTGTATGAGGGTTCTCAGGGCGTGGCTGTCCTACTGTAACCGGTTCTGTACCTGTACCTTTCTGTGTTGTGTTCTGGTGAGGTGTAGGTGGAAGGGAAGGGAAGGCTCTGGACACAATTCTGCTGGTTGTCTTTCTTTTAATGTCTGCATGGAATGGATACAAATGCAAGGCAAACTTTAATGCTGCCGTCTGGACTAACATGCACAAGTATGTTTGCCTCTCATCTCGCTTTGAGCAAACTGAGGAGTAAAAGCATGGCTCCCGTTGATGACGACAACATCAACACAATTTAGAAAATAAATAAAATAATTCATCCTTGAAAGTAGTGTAATACATATCAAAATAACCATAAAAGAATAGATGAAAATAAATATGAGAGATTTTCAGTAAAATACATAAAGTATATTTTACACCTGTTACACTACCACTAGTTATACTACCACTATAACAATCACAGTACAAACAATATAAAGCAATCACAAGTACACAGTAAACTTGAATTGAAGATTACTGAGCAAGAGCATATTTACTGTGAAATACCATATTATCATGTTATTAAATGTCAACTTGTTCTGTAACAATGAAAAATAAGCATTGATCCATTATTGAATGGCTCTGAAGGTGCAGAGATTGGGTGACATGAGCTGATGTACGTTACGTGTTCACTGTACTGTCCTCTTCTCTTCTCCTGTGGGATTCAGGGTGCCATTGGACAAGTGAAGCCCAAGGTTGAAAGTGCCATCCAATTAGGAAATGGTAAGAGAACACACACCCCATGATACACATAAAGTGGACTCATTACTCATACACTGTAATGTACACCCATTTGTACAGATAGAATGTCCGTTTCAGTTTGGTAACAGAGTCACTTTCTGTTATTTCAGAGACTTTCACTTTCCTGCAAAACCCTCCTGCTGAATTCTACCCCCGGGCTGGGGTCATTGGTTTTGCTGGTATCCTTGGACTCTTTCTTGCAAGAGGTAAATAGTGGGTGTAAGTTTTGGGTTTGGATGAAGAGTACCCTGTTTTTGATCTCAATTGTTTTAGGGGTTTTATCCACTTGTCCTTGTGCTAAGCAAGCACTCTGTGAGTCACTGTGCCAGAGGCTGATCTAGAGGTAGAGCTGTAGCCTCCAGACCATACAAGGCCGGGGTACAAATCTCAAACCTACTGCTGCTTCCTGTTGCCCTCTCCGGATTCCTTTTCTTGTTTTTAATCGCCTTGAATATGGTCTATGTGACCCTCTCCTCTGTCTTCTAGGCTCCAGGGTGAAGAAGCTGATCTATCCTACAGGACTGATGGCTGTGGGCTACACTATGTACTACCCCCAGCAAGCCGCATCAATCGCCAAGGTGAGTTAGCGTGTCAATACTGTATGTCAGATGTTGTTGTTTTTTACCTACTCGTGTGGGAGATAATGCATATTGTTCCATACCAAGACATAAGACGGTGTTGTAGAGTCATTCTTAATCCTGTGATGTTTGATTCTTAATGTATACTATTTTGCTTAAACCGATTTATCGGTTCCCCTCCTTCCCACAGAACACAGGAGACTCGTTGTACGATTTTGCCCTGCAGGGCTACGTTAATGTAGAGAAGGTGTTCAAGTCAGTGGAGGGGAAGGTGAGCTCATCTTGTAAGGTCAAAAACTAGTTTGATCCTGAGGATGGAGATGGTACAGAGTTACTGTGCAGATCAATGCAGATTATTTGGAATGGGTTGACCAGTCTGAATTTTCACATCCTACCATGAATCCTTCCACAGCCAATGAAAAAAGAGAAACCAGAGGAAAATAAACCAGAAGAAACCAGATGAGAAGAGCTGCAGAGGCCAAACCATGATCGCAGCAGGTACAACAAACCTGAACATTTTCGCACAATAACAGCCTGCCAGCACCCAACACTTTAATCATTGCCCTAGTGGTCAACCTGCAGTCTTATGTAACACCCCAATAACTTGGCACAAAATGTTGTCAATTCATTATAAATCCTTTTATAGTAACATTTATGCCAACTTTAAGATATTTTGGGGGGAAATCAGAGAACAAACCAGTGTACTTTTCATATCAGGTGCTAATGCTAGCAAAGTCTTGTCGATAAAAGGCTAACAATGAGTTCTCTCTTTTCAGATACGTTGTGATACTAGGATCGTGACAACAAAACAAGATTAGCAGTCTTCCCAGGTCCTCCCAATGTATGCTACCATAAGTCATGGTTAGGCTCGCTCCCATTTGCGACTAATGACCAGCTTTTGCACTAGCCTTTCTCTCTGGCATTTACCCAGGAGGGGGCAGGACCTATCACGAAGTTTTAAACTTAACGTATTGAAGGTTCAGCTTTCTGATTTGAATGTATTTATGTAGACCAGAATAAAATCTATATTGTACGATCTATATTGACAGCGTTGATTTTAAAATAAAAGGCCACCGAAAACTGTAGAGGTATTGTACATAGGCACCCGAAGCGTGTGTGAGAACTACTACGTGAAGAAAAACAGTTTGACAAGACAGTTAAGAAGTCTGTCCTTCCATAAACAAGCACCCACTTCTCCTCCTGAGCCAGACGCTATCGTCGAGCCAGTTATAAATGATCTATACAGGCTGAGTCATGTTGAAATCTATGTTCCAGTACAAGGTCACATGACTAGGATAGTTCTCCTTTTTGTTTATGGAAGGTCAATCAACCATTATAAGACATGAGTAAATGAAACGTACTGACTTCGAGTTTCAAAACCACCCAGATGTATAACAGGTCTTGCAGGAAGAAGTTGAACAAACTGTTTTTGTATTTATTTATTGAAATACATATTTATTTTAAAGAACATTGGCATCAACAAAAATGAAAGGGAAGGCATTGCCGATAGTGGTCATTTGCTGAATTTATAGTTTCTTTGCAGAAATCTTCAGCAGGTCATCCTTATCAATCGCATAGAGTCGCCAGCCCTCCTCATCGGACAGGTCTGAGGCTCCACGCCGCTTGTAGAACTCTATGGACGACTTGTTCCACTCTGCTACGATGAAGTGCATGCTACTGCAGCGAGTCTTAACTGCCGTCTGAGGAAGGGAGGACATTAAAACAAAGTTAGACAGGGTCATCATATAACCTTGGCTATGGGATGGGTGTTTTCCATAGGCTGGACTGATCTATGCGATCAGTAAATTGATTGCAAAAAAGTCCTATAGACTTACCTCACTCAGAACCTTCAGGATATCTGACCCAATACCATAACCTGAGAAAACAGAATCAAAGATTGGCAGTTAAGCCCTGGATCCAAGGACCCTGATTCAGTTGCCAGCGTTAGGCAAGTAACCGAAAGGTTGCTAGTTCAAATCCCCAAGCCGACTAGGTGAAAAACCAAACGATCTGCCCTTGAGCAAGGTACTTAATCTTAACTCAGTGTTTCCCAAACTCGGTCCTCGGGACCCCAAGGGGTGCACGTTTTTGACCTAACTACACAGCTGATTCAGCTAGGGCAAAAACCAAAATGTGCACCCCTTGGGGTCCCGAGGACAGAGTTTGGGAAACCCTGCCCTAATTCCGCCAAGGTCGCTGTAAATAATGGCTGATCCCTGGCTGTGACGTTCCCTTTCCAAGGGCGTCTCAGGGGGTGTGGGATATGCAAAAAACACTGTTCCATTACACACCACACACTTATACATGTGTGAAACAGGTACAAATATAAATATAAACAAATATAATCAACCCTATTTCTTTAACATAACACACCATCATAGACTTACCCCTGAACTCCTTCATCACATAGAAGTCCTCTAAGTAGAGAAGCTTCCCAATCCAGGGGTCGTAGGTGAAGTAGTACATGGCAAACCCAACGACAGTGTATCCTAAAACAGTGAAAACATCCACATCAAAATCCACACCGACAGGTAAGTGTTTGTGTAAAACTACTAGGATCTGACAAAAACCCACTTGGCTTATTGAGTATGATATTTTTGTGTTATGATGAAGGGGGTTTTCATTGTCAGGGAAAAACTTGGGCCCTAGTTATGATATCACTGAGGATTTAAAAGGAGTTTCTCCGAGAATTGAGAACATTAAATTCCAAACTCCAGATCACGATCACTTTGAGTTAATGCCCACCAACACTACCCAGACATTGTGTTGTGTCTACCAACACGTACTCTTGTGTACCTTAGCAGCGCTTCCGTTCTTTTTTTACTAGCCATAAATGTTTGGAATCTTGATTGTCAAACCTTTGCACTATTTCCTTACGAACTGACATTCTGTGAAACAGGATTACAACATGATTTACCGTCTGAGCTCTGCTTATCCTCAGGAACATCTGCAACGACGCAATGGTAGAAGGGATGATCCCCAAAGCCGTCCTCTAGTAGTTCTGAAAGTAAATTGTAAAGTCAGGGACTTCTGATTTGTTGGGGAAACATTTGATATGTTTACAATAAATCGGCCATCACACACAGTAGACTTAACGTTACCTTTCTCTGTCAAGATGACCTGCTCTTCCATTTTTTCAAATTTCGCAAGTTCCTGAAATAATAGGGATTTTTTTTTTAAAGTATTGTTGTTAGTCAAATGTCATAATATTGAAAAATATGTTTAGGCTATGTCTGTGATTATAACTTAAGCTACGGATATATACATGCAAACATACATACATACATACATACATGCATACATACATACATACATACATACGTTGAATACACGCATCCTTTTACCTTTATGAGTCGCAATATGTCTGACACATCCTTGGGCTCGGCTTTCCGTAATATGAAATTTGACATTTTCTTTTTTTACTCTTTTTCCCTTTTCTAACAAGTCCTCTGAATGTGAAAATAAGCAAAACCTGTTTCTTCATCCGCTTCTTAGGAGTTGACCCCCCTGCAATACGTTTAGGATTCCAGTACGAGCGGAATTACATTCGCTTTGGTCGCTGGCAGCTAATGACTTTACTGGGCGCTTCACCCTCTTTTAAACGCATTCTGTAAACGCGTCACAATCACATCCCGGAAGACTAAACGGGAAAATAGCTTAACAAATAACGGTTGACGTCATCGGGTCTCAACTTCCCATGACTCATGAGCTATGCTAATTATAAGCCAGTTGGCTGACGATACTACACTTTCTGAAAGACGCGAACCAAATGCACATGTTGATCAATGTGATACTACAGTCATTTTCCAAAGCATCCGGTCTATATCTTAACATTAATCAATGTGAACTCAGGGCTGCCAAAGATTGTGCGACACCTTCATATTATGGTATTCCGGTGAAAGAAGAACTTACTTATTTAGGCATAACCATTCCTAAGGATCAGAAGTCTAGAGGCTTACTAAATGTTAACCCTCTTATTAAAAAAAACAAAGCTAAATCAATGGCTACAGATGGACTTATCTTTTAAAAGAAGAGTTCTAATAACCAAGGCTGAGGGTATCTCTAGGCTAACATATGGCGCTCATTTTATTTTTTGACAGTTAAATAAGCAAAGAGTAAGACCTGATGTTTTTCAACTTTCTGTGGAGAAACCGTAACCATTACATTAGGACAACTTGTACTGAACACATGAGTGTGGTGGGCTGAATTTTCGGGACTTTAATACCTTAAATAATACTTTTAAGATCAATTGGATCAACAATTCCTAAGAAGACCAACTTCTATGTGGAATTGTATTCCTCATCATGTCAGTCTTCTCTACTTTTGGTGGCCTTAAATTCATTTTGGTTTGCAATTATAATATTGACAAAGTTCCAGTGAAACTCTGCTTTTCATCGGCAGTTTTTCCTGTCGTGGTCCTTAATTTATAAGCATAATTTTCCCCCACACATATATTACATATAGAACAATTGGGATATATTGTATAAAAATACTCATTTGTTTTTAGAATATTGGTTCCGAAATAATATCCTATTGGTGAGCCAACTTGTAAATGCAGAGGGCTTTTACTTAGTTATAAGGAATTCTTATCACTTTACAAGATTCCTGTAACGCTAAAAGATTTTGCGATTGTTTTAGACGCTATTCCCTAAGGTATTGCTTTATTATTCAGGAACGTGTCAAGACCTGACCCTCAGAAGCTACCTTCTATTAACCCTGTTGACTCATCAGTAGGAAAGATTTGTTTCTCTTTCGGTCCTTTCAACAACAGTGCGATTACGAACCTTGTTTCAGCAGGATGTTGTATCTACTATACCTTATGTCCTGCCTTATTGAAACGGTTTTATTGATAATATCATTTGGGAAAAGTTTGGATTTTGCCACATACCTACTTGTTAACCAAATTAAGGAAGTTTCCTTTAAAATAATTCATAAATATTATCCTGCCAACCACTATATGGAGAACTTTAAGGAAAACATCAACTTAAATTGTACCTTTTGTAATGACCACCCAGAAACGGCGATGCATCTTTTTTTGGCATTTTATTCATGTAAGGCAACTGTGGCAAGACATCAGTAGATTTATATTTGTACAAATGTAAGAATATTTGACACTATTGTGGAGAGATGTCCTGCTTGGATTCTTTATCTACTGAATTCTTTACCTACGATAGAAACAATTTTATAGAATTACTTTCATTATTCTTTTGGACAGATTTCATATTCACAAATGTACAATTACAAACAAAACACCACATTTTCTTACCTTACAAAAATAAATGGAACTATATTTTAAGACAATTAAATATTCTACTATCTAAAAATCTGTTAGAATTCTAAGTGTATGTATGTCTCTTAAGGTCTTTGTGTAATGTGATGTTGTACCCCCTAGCCAAATTGTTCTTTGTATATAATTTATATATACTTGTGTTCCCACATGTACTTCCTGTATTGACTTGAAAAATAAAAAATACAAAACAAAAAATACAAAATGTATATATATATATATATATATATATATATATATATATATATATATATATAATGTATATATATATATATATATATATATATATATATAATATATATATATATAATGTGTATATATATATATATATATATATATATATATATATATATATATATATATGACACATGCTGTCCGGCATCCTTAGGACATCCCTCCCTACCCTATTGACGTTGACATTTCCAATGGTTAAGGTTAGGTTAGGGGTTAGGGTTTATGGTACTTTACAACTGGGAAAGCTGAAAGATCGGAAGAGTAAGAGCTCTAAAAATATGCCTGTTTCCAACTAAGAATTCCGAGTTTGATGATTCAAGACAATTTTACCCAATAGAAGTTCGTTTTTTTCCCCCTGAGTTCCCAGTTGTCTTGAACACACTGAAATTGGAAGTCAGAGATTTCCCAGTTCCCGGTTGTTTTGAATGCAGCATCGTTTCCTGCATGTCGGACTTTGACAAGGCTGCTCTTGATGACAATGAATTTAGGCCTACATGCATTCTAAAGAGTATATAAAATGGGTTTAAATAGGGCAGTGGTTCCTAACCTATATATACTTTGTATATATAAGTATATTCTGCTCTGTCTGAAGTACCCCCTCATGCAAATTTGACCAGTAAGCCTATGGTCTCATGAGTCTCCTCAAGTACCCCCTGTAGATAGGCCAAGTACCTCTGGTTGGGAAACACTGAACTGTTGAGTAACTTTAATGAAGTCCTGTTTGCCAAGCCCTAGATAACGTACTTGACTTTATATGATGGTTCCATTTTTTTTTAAAGTTATTAAATCACTACACAATGACAAAATTACCTCTCTGTCACTCACACAAAGTAGGCTATCTGATGGCCATGTCATGCATTTATGTAACCTGTCCTTGTCACATGGTGTAGGCTACAGTATTTGCGTGACACCTCCATTGTAAAACGAGGTGTATTCGTTTTGCAACAGAAACAGTTTACTCCAAACAGAAAACGTTAAGCAATAAAACAAGTTTATATTGCACAAATTAAAAATGGGGGGTGCTTATATTTGTCCTTTCTCAGTGCATGTCAAGTGGGTTAGCCGTGAGGTGTTTGGTTCCTAGTGAATACACCCAAGGTCTTACAATGCCTTGAAGCTGTTATCCTATATGCATACACATCTGTTTCACTGTACCATCAGAAACACATGTGACGTGTTTAGGATGTGTCACAAGAGAAGGCTGAGAAGGGATGGTCAATCAAATGACCTAAAACATTTTGTTACTTACAGCCTTATTCTAAAATTGATAAAATATTTTTTTTCCCTCATCAATCTACACACAATACCCGATAATGACAAAGCAAAAGCAGGATTAACGTTTTTTGTGTGTAAATGTATTAAAAAAAAAAAAAAACAGATACCTTATTTACATAAGTATTCAGACCCTTTGCTATGAGACTCAAAATTGAGCTCAGGTGCATCCGATTTCCATTGATCATCATTGGAATGTTTCTACAACTTGGAGTCCACCTGTGCTAAATTCAATTGATTGGACATGATTTCGAAAGGCACACATCTGTCTATATAAGGTCCCACAGTTGACAGTGCATGTCAGAGCAAAAACCAAGCCATGAGGTTGGAGGAATTATCCGTAGAGCTCTGAGACAGGATTATGT
This sequence comes from Oncorhynchus masou masou, assembly GCF_036934945.1. Taxonomy (NCBI): domain Eukaryota; kingdom Metazoa; phylum Chordata; class Actinopteri; order Salmoniformes; family Salmonidae; genus Oncorhynchus; species Oncorhynchus masou. The sequence continues at coordinate 51,513,574 of NC_088223.1, forward strand.
CGAGGCACAGATCTGGGGAAGGGTACCAAAACATTTCTGCAGCATTGAAGATCCCCAAGAACACAGTGGCCTCCATCATTCTTAAATGGAAGAAGTTTGGAACAACCAAGACTCTTCCTAGAGCTGGCCGCCTGGCCAAACTGAGCAATCAGGGGAGAAGGGCCTTGGTCAGGGAGGTGACCAAGAACCCAATGGTCACTCTGACAGAGCTCCATCTCTGCAGCACTCTACCAATCAGGAAGCCACTCCTCAGTAAAAGGCATATGACAGTCCGCCTGGAGTTTGCCAAAAGCTACCTAAAGACTCTCAGACCATGAGAAACAATATTCTCTGTTCTGATGAAACCAAGATTGAAGTTTTTGACCTGAGTACCAAGCTTCACATCTGGAGGAAACCTGGCACCATCCTGACTGTGAAGCATGGTGGTGGGAGCATCATGCTGTGGGGATATTTTTCAGCGGCAGACACTGGGAGACTAATCAGAATCGAGGGAAAGATGAAGGGAGGAAAGTACAGAGAGATCCTTGATGAAAACCTGCTCCATGGTGCTCAAGTCCTCAGACTGGGGCAAAGGTTCACCTTCCAACAAGACAACGACCCAAAGCACACAGCCAAGATAACGCAGGAGTGGCTTTGGGACAAGCCTCTGAATGTCCTTGAGAGGCCCAGCCAGAGCCCGGACTTGAACATCTCTGGAGAGACCTGAAAATAGCTGTGCAGCAACGCTCCTCATCCAACCTGACAGAGCTTGAGAGGATCTGCAGAGAATGGTTGAAACTTCCCCAATACAGGTGTGCCAAGCTTGTAGCGTTATATCGAAGAAGACTCAATGCTGTAATCACTGCCAAAGATGATTCAACAAAGTACTGAGTAAACAGTCTGAATACTTATGTTAAATGTAATATTTCTGTTTTACTTTTTGTTGTTGTTGCTAAAATGTTTAAAAATGAAAAACTTTTGCTTTGTCATTATGGGGTATTGTATGTAGATTTATGAGGGGAAAAACAATTTAATCCATTTTAGAATACAGCTGTAACGTCACAAAATGTGGAAAAAGTCAAAGGGTCTGAATACTTTCCGAATGCACTGTATATAACATATGAGAGTACAGAGTAATTACAGTGTACACATTACGTCGCAATAACTACTAGCCTACACCTGTTTTTGGCTAGCACAATTTAACTGTAAAGCAAATAAACTAACGATACAACCAGGTGATCTAAAACAGGGTGAGAGGTTTAGCCACAATAATTTGTGTTTGTTACAAAATCCTATGCATGAAATGGCAATGTAAATTGCACCGAATTGCACAAACCACAAATACATCACAGTTGTAAGTACCATAACTATACCTACAATGTAATTACACAGTACCTGCTGCCTATGTAACTACATTGTAAATACATAGGCTTTAGGCTACTTAGAAGTAAATCACTGGCGTTGTGGGCCCTTTCATCTTTTCTTTTCCTTCATGTCAACAAAAACATCTCCAATATGCATATTCATTAAGAACATCCCCTATTATTGTCGATTAATCCTGCAGTCTTGTCCAAACCCATTGGCCCTTGACAGCAGTATTCTACTGCCGGTCTATGAGTTATTTTAAATCCCAGGATTTATTGGAAGTGTCAGTTATAAAAAACCTTATGTGATTTAAACTTCATATAAGAGACAGTATTTATCTTTTGATGACTCAGCCCGTTTGCTCTGCAAAGCTTCACAGTAGTGACCCAGTGACACGTTCTGACCTTTATTTCCTTTGTTTTGTCATTATTTAGTATGGTCAGCGCGTGAGTTGGGGTGGGCAGTCTCTGTTTGTTTTTTTATGATTTGGGGATTTCTATGTTTCGGCCTAGTATGGTTCTCAATCAGAGGCAGGTGTCATTAGTTGTCTCTGATTGAGTATCATACTTAGGTATCCTGGGTTTCACTGTTTGTTTGTGGGTGTTTGTTTCCGTGTCTGTGTTTTTCACCACACGGTACTGTTTTGGGCTTCGTTCGTTCCACATTTATTGTTTTTGTATTTCAGTCGTGTTTTTGTTTTTTTATTTTTTATTTCACCTTTATTTAACCAGGTAGGCTAGTTGAGAACAAGTTTTCATTTGCAACTGCGACCTGGCCAAGATAAAGCATAGCAGTGTGAACAGACAACACAGAGTTACACATGGAGTAAACAATTAACAAGTCAATAACACAGTAGAAAAAAAGAGAGTCTATATACGTTGTGTGCAAAAGACATGAGGAGGTAGGCAAATAATTACAATTTTGCAGATTAACACTGGAGTGATAAATGATCAGATGGTCATGTACAGCTAGAGATATTGGTGTGCAAAAGAGCAGAAAAGTAAATAAATAAAAACAGTATGGGGATGAGGTAGGTAAAATTGGGTGGGCTATTTACCAATAGACTATGTACAGCTGCAACTATCGGTTAGCTGCTCAGATAGCAGATGTTTGAAATTGGTGAGGGAGATAAAAGTCTCCAACTTCAGCCATTTTTGCAATTCGTTCCAGTCACAGGCAGCAGAGAACTGGAATGAAAGGCGGCCAAATGAGGTGTTGGCTTTAGGGATGATCAGTGAGATACACCTGCTGGAGCGTGTGCTACAGGTGGGTGTTGCCATCGTGACCAGTGAACTGAGATAAGGCGGAGCTTTACCTAGCATGGACTTGTAGATGACCTGGAGCCAGTGGGTCTGGCGATGAATATGTAGCATGGGCCAGCCGACTAGAGCATACAGGTCGCAGTGGTGGGTGTTATAAGGTGCTTAAGTAACAAAAGGGATGGCACTGTGATAAACTGCACCCAGTTTGCTGAGTAGAGTGTTGGAAGCTTTTGTAGATGACATCGCCGAAGTTGAGGATCGATAGGATAGTCAGTTTTACTTGGGTAAGTTTGGCGGCGTGAGTGAAGGAGGCTTTGTTGCGGAATAGAAAGCCGACTCTAGATTTGATTTTAGATTGGAGATGTTTGATATGAGTCTGGAAGGAGAGTTTACAGTCTGGCCAGACACCTAGGTACTTATAGATGTCCACATATTCTAGGTCGGAACCATCCAGAGTGGTGATGCGTTTCGGGCGTGCGGGTGCAGGCAGCGAACGGTTGATAAGCATGTATTTGGTTTTACTAGCGTTTAAGAGCAGTTGGAGGCCACGGAAGGAGTGTTGTATGGCATTGAAGCTTGTTTGGAGGTTAGATAGCACAGTGTCCAAAGACGGGCCGGAAGTATACAGAATGGTGTCGTCTGCGTAGAGATGGATCAGGGAATCGCCCGCAGCAAGAGCAACATCATTGATATATACAGAGAAAAGAGTCGGCCCGAGAATTGAACCCTGTGGCACCCCCAAAGAGACTGCCAGAGGACTGGACAGCATGCCCTCCGATTTGACACACTGAACTCTGTCTGCAAAGTAGTTGGTGAACCAGGCAAGGCAGTCATCAGTTCATGTGTAGTATTTCTTATTAAAAGAACCATGGACACTTACCACGCCGCATATTGGTCCTCCGATCCTTCTCGCCTCTCCTCTTCGGAAGAAGAGGAGGAAATCCCTTACACCCAGATGTACTATCCAATCTTCAGGGAGGCGGACACTAACTCCACTTAAACAGGGATGATCCATGAACCTGTGACCCCACGAACTGCCACTGAACTCTCTTCCTGTTTGGTTTCTCTTTCGGTTAGTGCTAGTGCTATAATGAAACATCAACAGAATACATGTGACCATGCAGACTTACATGTTTCGTAAATGGGAAGGTTGTATTGTGTGTGCCAAGATGCACTGTTGCTCCATTTACATGGAAAAGTTGCACAAATTATTTAAAGTGTGCATGTTGTGAAGGGTCATGGCACCCCCAAAGAACTCCAAATGATTTCAATTAACCTAGGACCTAGGCCACGCCCCTTCCCTCCACACCTGTTGCCACTCCCTTAATCACCTCTTCCACCTGTTTCCCCATGTAAGCTGCATGCTCCTTCCTACCTACCAGTTCAATTCATGCTTGGTGATTCCACGTGTGGCCCAAGCCTTCCCCCTACCACTGTGGGTGAGTTATGAAAGAAGTACAAACAGTTATTATGCTGTACAGAGAATGTTCTAAATATTATATCCTTGTTGCCCTACATTATATCACTTTGTATATCCATGACCTTAGTTTGCTAATGATAATGCCAAATGCTATGGCTCCTTGCTCTAGTTATGTGTTGGCAGTCTCCTCAGTTTAGTGTTAAACCCATATTTTTCTACTTTTAAACTCGGACAAAACAGAGATGCTTGTTCTAGGTCCCAAGAAACAAAGAGATCTTCTGTTGAACCCTGACAATTAATCTTAATGGTTGTACAGTCGTCTCAAATAAAACTGTGAAGGACCTCGGCGTTACTCTGGACCCTGATCTCTCATTTGAAGAACATATCAAGACCATTTCAAGGACAGCTTTTTTCCATCTACGTAACATTGCAAAAATCAGAAACTTTCTGTCCAAAAATGATGCAGAAAAGTTAATCCATGCTTTTGTCACTTCTAGGTTAGACTACTGCAATGCTCTACTTTCCGGCTACCCGGATAAAGCACTAAATAAACTTCAGTTAGTGCTAAATACGGCTGCTAGAATCCTGACTAGAACCAAAAAATTTGATCATATTACTCCAGTGCTAGTCTCCCTACACTGGCTTCCTGTCAAGGCAAGGGCTGATTTCAAGGTTTTACTGCTAACCTACAAAGCATTACATGGGCTTGCTCCTACCTATCTCTCTGATTTGTTCCTGCCGTACATACCTACACGTACGCTACGGTCACAAGACGCAGGCCTCCTAATTGTCCCTAGAATTTCTAAGCAAACAGCTGGAGGCAGGGCTTTCTCCTATAGAGCTCCATTTTTATGGAATGGTCTGCCTACCCATGTAAGAGACGCAAACTCGGTCTCAACCTTTAAGTCTTTACTGAAGACTCATCTCTTCAGTGGTTCCACTGGGATTCTCTGCCTCTAACCCTATTACAGGGGCTGAGTCACTGGCTTACTGGGGCTCTTTCATACCATCCCTAGGAGGGGTGCGTCACTTGAGTGGGTTGAGTCACTGATGTGATCTTCCTGTCTGGGTTGGCGCCCCCCCTTGGGTTGTGTCGTGGCGGAAATCTTTGTGGGCTATACTCGGCCTTGTCTCAGGATGGTAAGTTGGTGGTTGAGAATATCCCTCTAGTGGTGTGGGGGCTGTGCTTTGGCAAAGTGGGTGGGGTTATATCCTTCCTGTTTGGCCCTGTCCGGGGGTGTCCGGACATGGGGCCACAGTGTCTCCTGACCCCTCCTGTCTCAGCCTCCAGTATTTATGCTGCAGTAGTTTATGTGTTGGGGGGCTAGGGTCAGTTTGTTATAGCTGGAGTACTTCTCCTGTCCTATTCGGTGTCCTGTGTGAATTTAAGTGTGCTCTCTCTAATTCTCTCTTTCTTTCTCTCTCTCGGAGGACCTGAGCCCTAGGACCATGCCTCAGGACTACCTGACATGATGACTCCTTGCTGTCCCCAGTCCACCTGGCCGTGCTGCTGCTCCAGTTTCAACTGTTCTGCCTTATTATTATTGGACCATGCTGGTCATTTATGAACATTTGAACATCTTGGCCATGTTCTGTTATAATCTCCACCCGGCACAGCCAGAAGAGGACTGGCTACCCCACATAGCCTGGTTCCTCTCTCGGTTTCTTCCTAGGTTTTGGCCTTTCTAGGGAGTTTTTCCTAACCACCGTGCTTCTACACCTGCATTGCTTGCTGTTTGGGCTCTTAGGCTGGGTTTCTGTACAGCACTTTGAGATATCAGCTGATGTACGAAGGGCTATATAAATACATTTGTATTGAATTGAATATTCCCTACAGAGCTTTCAGAAAGTATTCATACCCTTGACTCATTCTACATATTGTTGTTACAGCCTGAATTGAAAATGGATAAGTAACATTTTTTTCTCGCCTATCTAGAAAGAAATTCCCCATCATGACAAAGTGAAAACATTTTAGCAAATGTATTGAAAATTAAATAAAGAAATATCTAATTTATTCTGAACAAAAACAAACGCAACATGCAATAATTTCAAAGATACAGTGAGGGAAAAAAGTATTTGATCCCCTGCTGATTTTGCACGTTTGCCTACTGACAAAGAAATGATCCGTCTATAATTTTAATGGTAGGTTTATTTGAACAGTGAGAGACAGAATAACACCAAAATCCAGAAAAACGCATGTCAAAAATGTTATAAACTGATTTGCATTTTAATGAGGGAAATAAGTATTTGACCCCCTCTCAATCAGATTTCTGGCTCCCAGGTGTCTTTTATACAGGTAACGAGCTGAGATTAGGAGCACACTCTTAAAGTGCTCCTAATCTCAGTTTGTTACCTGTATAAAGGACGCCTGTCCACACAAGCAATCAATAAGATTCCAAACTCTCCATGGACTGCCAAATTATCTAAAATGACGGAAGCGGCTTTTGATAGAGAAATTAACATTCAATTCTCTAGCAATAGCTCTGGTGGACATTCCTGCAGTCATTATGCCAATTGCACGCTCCCTCAATCTGTGGCATTGTGTTGTGTGACAAAACTGCACATTTTAGTGGCCTTTTATTGTCCCCAGCACAAAGTGCACCTGTGTAATGATCATGCTGTTGAATCAGCTTCTTGATATTCCACACTTGTCAGGTGGATGGATTATCTTGACAAAGATAATTGGTTGTTGATCATTGCTAGAATAATTTTCAGATCTTGCCATAGATTTTCAAGTAGATTTAAGTAACTGTAATTTGGCCATTCACTGTCTTCTTGGTAAGCAACTTCAGTGTAGAGTTGGCCTTGTGTTTTAGGTTATTGTCCTGTTGAAAGGTGAATTCATCCCCCAGTGTCTGGTGGAAAGCAGACTGAATCAGGTTTTCCTATAGGATTTTGACTGTGCTCCATTTGTTTTTTTTATCCTGAGAACTCCAGTTCTTAACAATTGCAAGCATACCCATAACATGATGCAGACACCAATATGCTTGACAATATGGAGTGGTACTCAGTAATGTGTTGTATTGGATTTGCCTTAAACATAACACTTTGCATTCAGGACTAAAAGTGAATTGCTTTGCCACATTTTTGCAGTATTACCTTGTTGCAAACAGCATGCTTGTTTTGGAATATTTTGTGTTCTGTACAGGCTTCCTTCTTTCCACTCTGTCAATTAGGTTGTTATTGTAACTCCAATGTTGTTGATCTAGCCTCAGTTTTCTATCACAGCCATTCAACTCTGTAACAGTTTTAAAGTCACCATTGGCCTCATGGTGAATACCTGAGTGGTGTTCTTAATCTCCAGCAACAGAGTTAGGAAGGACGCCTGTATCTTTGTAGTGACTGGGTGGATTGATACACCATCCAAAGTGTAAATAATAACTTCACCATGCTCAAAGGGATATTCAATGTCTGCTTTTATTGTTCCCAATCTTCCAATAGGTGCCCTAGTTGAGGCATTGGTTAAACCTCCCTGGTCTTTGTGGTTGAATCTGTGTTTGAAATTCACTGCTCGACCTTACAGATAATTGTATGTGCGGGGTACAGGGATGAGGTAGTCATTAAGTCATGTTAAACACTTATTACACACTAAGTCTATGCAATTTATGAGACTTGTTAGGCAAATTTACAAAAAACATTCCACTTCGACGTTATGGGGTATTGTGTGTAGGCAAGTGACAAAAACAAAATCTCAATTGAATTCATTTTAAATTTGGGCTATAACAACTATGTGGAAAAGATCAAGGGGTGTGAACACTTTCTGAAGGCACTGTACTTTGTCATGCCTGCACCTTTTATGTTATGTGTTCCTAATGTTTCCCCTATGTGTGTAAACTCTCAAGCAACAAGTTTATAGACTTCTCTGTTCTGGTGTGTCAGAATGTCAGACATTTCTAAGAGACATTATACGGTTGTCGTAGTTCCTGTCCTGTTTCTCTTCTCAAAAGGTCACTAATTTACTCAGATCGCTAGATGAGATTGAATTAGATTAGCCAAATATGGCTAAAAACAAAACAGACACCAGATTATCAAAACTGTTTTTATTCTGAGTTTAAACCAAAGTGTTTAGAGGGGAGGGTCAGTTCAGCTTGTCAAAGTACTTGAGTTTGCCCGCTGGGTCTGGGATTATCTGTGAAGAGTAATACATTGAATTAGTGCACAAGCAGTTGTATAAGAAAATCCTATCAAATCAAATGTATTTTTAAAGCCCTTTTTACGTCAGCAGATGTCAAAGTGTTTATACAGAAACCCAGCCTAAAACCCCAAACAGCAAGCAATGCAGAAGCACGGTGGCTAGGAAAAACTCATTCGATAGGCAGGAACCTAAGAAGAAACCTGGAGAGGAACCAGGCTCTGAGGGGTGGCCAGTCCCCTTCTGGCTGTGCCGGGTGGAGATTATAAATTTAATCTCATGCATGCACTCACTTAAAGCGGCAGTCAGCAGTTGAAACAATAATAAAGCATATTCCCCGACCCTGTTGTTTCGGTAAAAAGATGGAGGGACGCGGCTGGAGAAATGTAACTACTCAAACTCATCGACAGAGCTATGGGGATGCAAGGATTGACCATCCATGGTTATAGTTTTAACCATGTTGAGGCTATATAGTGTTGGTTTACAAACATTGGAATAAAACAAGCTCCTATTTTCAGGTTCTGATAGGGTATGACAGTTGAACTAAGCTCATGAGGCATTTAGAAGTTATTCTTCAAGAATAAAATGGGTACAAATTGATGTAGCAACTGCTGATTGCCTCTTTAACCACACACAGTATGAAACTTACTGTGTCACTGCCTGGCTTCCATCCTGCTGGGCAAACTGCAAAAAAAATTTTTTTTTAAATTCACACAAACTGTAAAAAAATGTAAAAAGACCATCCATAGCAACCACAGATAATTACGTGTTTAGCTGTATTATCTGAGGATGTTATGTGGTGAGACTGAATTTGGAGGCTGAGGTGTGAACCGTACCTTCGCCGTGTTTGTCAGTATACTGGAAGGCTTGGACAAGCCGCAGGGTCTCGTCTACAGAGCGCCCCACAGGGAGGTCATTCATGGTGATCTGCCTCAGGACGCCCTTGTCATCGATGATGAACAGGCCCCTGAGGGAGACAATTAAAACAATGAGAAGTTCGGTTCAGTTTCAAACCGCATTACTTTAAACCTCATGAACTTAAGAGTTAACAGGTATTTTGTTGTACCATTTAAAAAAAAAATGGTAGTAGTACTAGTAATCTTCTTTTGAAGTGGCTTCTACCCCCGTGAGCAAGTGTATACTGTACCTGAGTGTATGTCCTGCGTCCTCCAGGAAGACTCCATAGTCTTTGGAAATCTGGTGTGTGAGGTCAGACAGCAGAGGGATTTTCATTGGTCCGAGTCCCCCCTGCTTCCTGGGTGTGTTGATCCTGTTAACAACAAAGCCGGAGGGAGAAAAAAAACTCTGAAATTAAAGTACAAGCACCTCTGAAGAGGGGTGTGATGCTTGTAATCTTACCATGCCAGATGTGTGAATTGTGAGTCGACAGAGCAGGCAACAACTTCAGCATTGATGGCACGGAACTCGTGCACACGATCACTGAACGCAATAATCTCAGTCGGGCAGACAAACGTGCTGCAGGTACACAGAGTTAGTGTTATCAGAATAACACATAGCCAACAACATTATTACTTTACCAAAGCATACTGGATTTTCATTAAGTCACTGGTTCTAAAATACAGCAAAAATCTGTATAACAGTTACTACAGTTTAGATTTTACAATACACTATTAATAATTTCTCTCTTTCCCTGAATCTCCCAATTAAAATCAGATGATTTGGATTGCTATTTTATATTTATTCATCCTGGTACATTACTAAAATCATTTTAATACCCAGACAAAATCCTGCAATCTTGTCCATACTGTCGTTATACTGCCTTTTCTTTATATCTGAAAGATGAAACCAATAACAAACCCAGTTTGCCAACAGCTTTGAAAACCCAGCAGTAACATTTTTTCCAGGCATTGGGACAATGCTTTAATTGCATTATTCTTTCCATTTAAATGCATGTAGTTCGGTCCTTAAGCTGTTCTTGTACATTAATGTTCAGTCTGTCATGTGTGTGGACTCAAGGAAGAGTAGCTGCTGTGTGAGCAACGGCTAATGGGGATTCTAATACATAATTTACATTTCTGTTGCTTGATTAATTTCACCAGTCATTTTCCTTGCATGTTGAGCTCCAATTATTTAGATAATTGCCTAGTGCTAATATAAATAATTTTTTAAAAGTCAGTTAGAGTACATTTGCTAGAAAGCTATCAATGTGCATAATATGGAGAGGGTAGGAAAAAAAAATACTACATGTGGATCTGCAAACTTTAAGCAAAAATGCCGTTAAAATATATTTTTAAAATCGCGTTCATCTAGGTCAGACATTTGATTTTAATACACGATCGAAAAGAGAAAAATTCTAGGGTTTCTAAAGCACTTAAAAGCGATGAGGGCATGGGCTCAGTTTCAGAAGATCACTTTTTAAAATTGATTAACAGCGGGTCCACATGTTCCCGCAACACTCAAGTTGTTTGGGAAAAAATATTATTTATATTTTATTCTTACTATAAAATGTTGTGTTGACTGATCTGGGCAGGGGAATGTAATTGTGTCTTGTTTGTTTAATGAACAATTGATTTCATTTGCATGGTGCAGCCATAGCCTATAGCCTAGGCTGCACAGACAAGTAACATAAAACTCAAAATATGCTATTCTATTGAAATACATTTTCTTAGTATCTTAATGTTTCTTAAGATCTGCCAAAACTTATAATAATAATAAGATTTCTTTGTGATGGTATATAGTCAATGGATTTATTCAAATAGACATCCGCTGGCTGCGCAATGGGATGTAGCCTGTAAAATGTGCATATCGACAAGTGGTAAAAATGGGACTGTTTGAAAGGGGGGTCATATAAAACATTGCCCTTTAAAAATAATAAATGATGTCCGAAATACGTATAACCAAGTCAAAATAAAAAACATTTTATGACAGTAGCAAAGAACACTATAAAAGAGGATTGTTTTAGGATGGAGGTCAGTAAGAGATAGTACTCACAAGTCCAGGGGGTAGAAGAAGAAGACGAGGTATTTCCCTTTGTAGTCCGACAGTTTGAGCTCCTTAAACTTACCATCAATGACAGCTGATCCCTCAAAGTAAGGTGCAGGCTTTGAAACTGCAAAAAGAAGAAATGACAAACACATTTCATGACAGTTTTGGCTGCCAGAGTCAGTTTACCTCAGAACATTTTTGGTCCTTGGATGTTAATGGAGTAGGCTTGCCCATGTAGCCAATGTGAAATGGATAGCTAGTTAGCAGTACACGCTAGTAGTGTTTATTTATTTTGTGACGTCATACACTCTGAAACCTTGAAGTAGTTGTTTCCCTTGCTCTGCAAGAGGTGCGGCTTTTGTAGGTAACGATGCTTTGTGGGTGACTGTTGTTGATGTGTTCAGAGGGTCTGGTTCAAACATAGGTTCCATCAAAAAAGAGGGACGGAAGCAATACTGTTACACCTACACTCCTTAACAGTACATCTTGGGATAGGGCACACCTGGCTACCTCTTGGGGTACATCCTGGAAGTGGCCTTATCTTCTCTCCTCTGCTGATTGGAAAACGCAACAAATGTGAAAGCGATAGGGAAGGTACCAGCCTAGAATTTAATTTCACCTGCCTTTTTAAATTAATGCAGATAAAGAAAGCGCAGACTTGATGAGAGGAAGCCACTTAACATAACACTGACTGAGATTCATCCATTGGGATTGTATGGTGCAGCAGCTGTTATTGCTAGGGCCCTCCTGTCTGGGTCCTTGAGACAGTAGTTGGAGTAGCCAGCATATTCTGACCCTACCATTCCGCTTGTTTATACTGAGCTGCACTGGGGTCGGAACACAATCACGGTTAGATTAAGACACTGCAGCGCCAGATCACAAACTACGTTTTCAGAATTTAGGCTTCGATATCAATACCAGCTTAGTATAATGATAATCAACACCATAGCGATATCACTGTGAAAAAAATGACTTAATAAAGTCAAATATACAGCACTGTTACTGTATGAAACGCATGGTCAACTCGCCATCTGGACTGCTAGGCCAATGGTGGGTATGCAGGCTTTTGATCCAGCACTGCTCAAACACACCGGACTCAGCTTAACAAGGTCCTGTTAAGTAGTTGATTTGTCAAATCTGGTGTGTTAAGATTGGGGCTCGAACAAAAAAGTGTAACCCCCTGCAGCTCTCCTTGACCTATTATGCTGTACCATTTGAACATTAGCCTTAAACCAAAAAAGGTATCAAATTGCTATACTTCGAAGCAAGGTAGCTAAGCGGTTGAGTAGGGCTCTAGACTTACAAGTAAGACATGAAAGAAGTAATGGAAAGCCTAAATAACTTCAGGAGTAAAAATATGCTTAACCAATCACATAATAAGTTGCATGGACACACTATGTGCAATAGTGTTTAAATTGATTTTTGAATGACTCATCTCTGTATCCCACATATACAGGTAATTAACTCAAAATCTACCTATTGGTAGATAAAATAAAGCAGACATTGAATATTCCATTGAGCATGGTGAAGTTATTCATTACACTTTGGATGGTGTATCAATACACCCAGTCACTACAAAGACACAGGCATCCTTCCTAAATCAGTTGCCGGAGAAGAAGAAAACTGCTCAGGGATTTCATCATGAGGCCAATGGTGATTTTAGAACAGTTACAGAGTTTAATGGCTGTGATAGGAGAAAACTAAGGATGGGTCAACAACATTGTAGTTACTCCACAATACTAACTTAATTGAGAGTGAAAAGAAGGAAGTCTGCACAAAATATTCCAAAACATGCATGCTGTTTGCAACAAGGCACTAAAGTAATACTGCAAGAAAATGTGTCAAAGCAATGAACTTTTGTCCTGAATACAAAGTTTTATATTTGGGGAAAATCCAATACAACACATTACTGAGTACCAATCTTCATATTTTCGAGCATAGTGGTGGCTGCATCATGTTATGGGTATGTTTGTATTTGTCATGGACTGTGGAGTTTCAGGATAAAAAAAAACTTAAGCACAGGCAAAATCCTAGAGGAAAACTTGGTTCAGTCTGCATTCCACCACTGGGAGATTAATTCACCTTTCGGCAGGGCAATAACCTAAAACACAAGGCCAAATCTACACTGGAGTTGCTTACCAAGACAGAATGTTCTGGAGTGGCCGAGTTACAGTTTTGACTTAAATCTGCTTGAAAATCTATGGCAAGACTTGATCTAGCAATAATCAACAAAAAACTTGACAGAGCGGAGCATGAATACTTCCTGAATGCACCGTAGGTTACCAATGCAAACGGCGCATTCTGCTCCGTTGACGCATCATCTCAACTACATACTGAGTTTGTAAAGTGATTTTATTTCCTCTATATTGAAAGTTCAGAAATAAATTGCTATACTCATTAAGCTGAGACAAGCAATTCAATTCTGAAATGTTACTCAACTGTCAGTATGCTTGCGCTTCACTCCGTGTGCAAAGGGGGGACTAGGAGTAATTAGAGCCAGCAAAACAGGGACAGGGCAGATGTTTTCATTGCAGGAAACAAGTTAATGCATATTAGTGTTGACCAAATAATAGTTTTAGAACTAAAAAGAAACCAGCAGCAACATTGTGTAGCCTAATCACTGAACTTAGGCGACATAAGCAAAATTATTCAGTCAGAGGAGGGCAATGTCAGTGTCGGTAACTTTCGGTGTATCGTCCCAGCTCTAGTTAGTATTGTTGTCTATCAAATTCTATAGGCTTCTTTGCTCTCTCCTCTGACAACGTTCGACTCTCACACTCACTTGACGTGCACACACGGAGGCACACATGTGGATAGCTCTCTAACATCTTAAAAGTGCACCTGAAGCATTATTTGATGTTCAATCTTTTTCCGTGGTGGAAACAATTAAGCAGCGGCACAATATAACGGAAACACTGTAGTCATCTCCATCACATTTTTTTTAAGACTTTGAAATTTAAAGACATTTTAATACTTAAGGCCTTGAAATCAGATAAATGAATGTCAGACTTTAAAGACCTAGCAGACACCCTGATCTTAGTAAAATAATCAGTGGTGTATAGCCAAGGCCATATGCAAACAAAATCAAATGTACTTCTCATAATTTAAATTCACAAGATAGAATGAACTTGTGTCAGCAATCGAGAATTGGACCTTGATTCTTGAGTTTGGGCGCTGCCATTGGACATGCCACAACAAACTCAACACTGGCAAAAGCAACTTTCATTGATTTCAAAGGAAGCATTTCTTCGAAGACTGATGGCAATGCCACACCAATGGCTATAGTGTAGCAGGGCCTTTAATCTAATCATGACGGCGTTCTGACCCCAGTGCAGCTTAGTGTAAACAAGCGTAATCGTAGGGTCGAGAAAACTGCAGGCTACAGTTGAAGCCAAGTTTTTTGGCATGACGTGTCCAAATGTACTACTAGCTACAATTTATGAATTTGGGTCGACAAGTCAAATCTGGCAGATTACAATAACGCGAATACCGATTTGATTCAAACTTCAGTTGTGAAAATGTGCAGTATAACTGGAACGGTGTCTAGCTAACATTAATCAACACTACTAAGTTAGCTATCTAATTGGCTGCAGGCAAACTAGTTAGCTAGCTTTGTCGTTACCATTGTATTGATGGGTAAGACATCCTCCCGTTATTAAAATAATTTAAGTCAATATGATTGCCAAGTACAAATACAGTACCGTGCAGGGGGACAATACCCACTTTTTGCCTTGCTGAGGTGCAAAGAATGATCGGAGACGGGCACACGGAAAGCCTCTCCGGGGTAGACGTGTCCTCCAGCGTAGTTGTAACACTCTTGGTCCTTTTTCCCATTAGAGCCGTCTTGGGCTGCAGTGGTAAACTTGGTGACAAGACAAATTGTGCAAAACACACTTAAAATGTCCTTTAACATTTTCATATGAAGCATGACGTTCATTCCACCGTCTTGCTAAAACCACGGAGCTAGCTGCTAAGAAAGTACTGTACAGGAAGAACTACAAACCCCCTTCTTCGTGTGAATTTTCGGCAGACTAGACGCTGTGTTGCATATTGCTGCCTTTCGCAGGTCAGAATGCGGAGTGCACATTTTTTGGTCACAAAAAAAGGGTCATGTGGACATTTTAAATTGCACCACCTAACCCTGCAACTATACACAGTAGGGGTGCGAGGGTAAAAATCACTGGGGAAGCCAAGCCAGAAAAAAGCCATATTACAACCTATGAGTTGTGATAATTTAATTGTTTGCTCTAGACTGTTAGTTAATATGCCTTGGGACAGTGATATATAGGCCTAGGGCAGAGACAATAAGAAGACACAGTGGCAAATAAATTCAACCACACCTTTGTTTCATCACAAAACCAGAGATCGCATGTAACAAACAGCATTGTCAAGCAAGTTAATATTTCTGACTTTTTCAGACTACTAAACAAATATTTATTAAGAATCACTTGGAGAGTTACTGCAAGTTGCAAAGAAAACAGGAAACACTACCCCAGCACCATTTCAACTTCAACATTTCAAAATCATCAAATCACATATGCTTAGTCTAATACAGTGACAACTAATAGATACCAAAAACTATTTAGTCCAATCAATGTAAGCTAAATATGATGTGGCTGTCCAGGGTTCCGATTTCTGTGTATGTGTGCAGGTTCGTGCAAGTAGAAAAAAACATGTTGACTCACCCTACTTGTAGAGACACCAATGCCATCCTCCTCGCTTTCATACTGACGAAACGGTCTATGACTGTCATGCAGTAAACAATTTTAATTTTGTCCTAGGCTACCTGGCTAAAATGTTCTGCCTAGCCTAACTTCCTTTTTATGGCCAACGTTAGCCTACATCTAGCTACATACTGAACTTCCATCAGGCCAGGGGCACAATGTATGAATTTATGTTTGGATTAGAATCACCGTTATAATTATTGGCCATTATAGAGAATTAAGTAAAACCACAAGTCCAAATCCCTGTCTCCATCCATGGCTAATTTAGGAAAGGGTCCATTTTAGCTAGCTAGCCACTGGACAACAACACAACTAGATGCAACAGTTCAAGTTGTTTCGGTCAATGACGCATTGCTCTCCATGTGATTGGAGAGAAGCCAAATCCAAACCGACTTCCCTTGAAAAAAATGGTCGGGTGCGCCAGGACTATTCACAGTTGCGCTCACTCAATTTAGCTCAATTCTGATTGGCTATTATTTTATACTTTTTTTAATCAAGGGAGGCCAAATGCTCGCTGGCTTGCGTGGTTACTTGCGTAACCCAGGTTTTCTGATATTATGGGTGAGACATTTCACTACACTAGTGGAATTCACCAGAATCTTCTAAGTAGCTCGAAGAACCAATCATACACGTCTTTCAGAGAGACAGGTTGAGTGGCGAATGAGTGAGCCCCTCCCCTCATAATAAAGAGCCACCTGCCTGCCCTCCGATAATTTTGGAGCGTGCCAAACTTCCTCACACTCTTGTGAATAGGGGAACGTGGTGAGATGGCTCACTCAATCTCAGGGAAGAGGGGTTACACAAGTAACCTTAAATTATCTTTCAATTATTTGTTTTGACATATCACTAGCGGGATATTACCAACTCCCGTAACCCACATGCTCTCTGAAGCCAGGCAGTCTCAATGTCAACCCACAGAGGCCCTGACACTGAGGACATTATGTGCCAATAACGGAGCAGTGGCGTTTAGTCGGAAGAACCTCATAAAAGTATGAGGAATGCCCAACAAGCTGCACTGCAAATCACCTGCAAGGAGAGTCCCTTGAACAGAGCCCAAGAGGTAGCCATACCTCTGGTGGAATGAGCCCTTAGGACCTTCGGAGGCTGTAACCCCTCGTTATTATAGGCCAATACAATTGCTTCCACAATCCAATGAGACAACAGTTAACAAGAGAGGGGGCTCCCCTTGCAGGGAGGCACCAAGGACACAGAGTTGGTCACTCTTGTGCAAAACTCTCTTCCTATCCAAGTATATGCGCAACGCATATACTGGACAAAACGGTGTAGCAGCTCCTCTTCAATCGAAAAGAAAGGTGGCGGGTGGAAAGCCACAAGCTCCAAGGCCAGACAATTGTATTTGCGCTAACCTCGGGCATAAAGGCGGGATTGAGCGTAACATACGGGACTCAGAGCTTCCACAGGAGCAACCAATGTCTTAGACCTTTAGACCAAGAGGAAATTCCCCCCTTGGGTAGACACTTGTTTTGAAGTTCACAGGCAGGGCTACCTCATCACGTGACCATAACCACTACATTCACCCCCCTTTGACCTCTTCACTCATGAGACCACCCCACGTTGGGCAGCATTGTATGACACGGGGAATGAACCCAGAGCAACCAACGTCTTAGACCGTTAGACCAAGAGGATATTCACCCCTTAGGCTGTGGGCAGACACTGGGTTTGAAGTTCGCATGGCTTCCTCATCATGTGACGATGACCGACTCATGGGCTAATTGGGTGTAACCGGTGTGAAATGGATAGCTAGTTAGCAGGGTGTGCGCTAATAGCATTTCAATCGGTGATGTCACTCGCTGAGACCTTGAAGTAGTTGTTTCCCTTGCACTGCAAGGGCCGCGTCTTTTGTGGAGCGATAGGTAACAATGCTTCGAGAGTGACTGTTGTTGATGTGTGCAGAGAGTCCCTGGTTTGAGCCCAGGTAGGGGAGAGGGACAGAAGCAAATCTGTTACATTGATGCTGCTGACCCAGATCACTGGTTGCTGTGTCAAAAGGGGGGTGAGTGTAACCGGGGTGTGCGCTAATAGCGTTTCAATCGGTGATGTCACTCGCTCTGAGATCTTGAAGTAGTTGTGGCTCTGCAATGTCCATGGCTTTTGTGGAGCAATAGGTTACACTGCTTTGAGGGTGACTGTTCTCAATGTGTGAAGAGGGTCCCTGGTTCGAGCCCAGGTGGGAACGAAGAGAGGGAAGGAAGCAAACCTGAGACATGGGCAACAAGGTGAACTTGGAAAAGCCATGGTCAAACTGCTGGCACGAATGATGACTGACAGTACATGCAGCTCATTCACTCCTTTTGCAGTAAAGTTGTCTTAAAGGAGAGATATTTCATCTCCATAGTTCCAGCGGCTCAAAAGGCTGCTGTGAAATAGCCTCAAGCACAATAGACTAATCCCATGATGGGGCTAAGGGCTTGGGAACTGGATGTACGGGATGTGCCGAATTATGTATATAAACCCTGGATTGCGTGCGCTATGTATTGGCCATCGAGAGGCTTTGAAGCCACTGGTCGGCCATATTGGCACTCCCCAGTAGGAGCAGTCCTCCATAGGAATTAATTCCATGTATTTAAGTATTTTTTTGTTGTGGTGGGGACAGTAACATTAGCACTCTAAAAAAATACTTTAAGGAAAATGTTTTTATATATTTCTTCATTCATTATTTGTATGTTTAATATAAAGGGTGCATTAAGGTGTCTATAATATAATAAATGTGTCAAAAGCAAATACAGACATGAATAAATGCATTTCTATATCTTCCAAAACCTACCAAGATGGTTGCATGGTGACTTCAATACAGTGACCCCTGTCAGTCATCCTCGGTTCCTACACATCATTGGACATGCCCCCTTCATGAAACACAACAGGGGGTGATTTCCCACCTTGTTCTTGTGGAAGCCTATTTAACATAGACCTTAACCTTCCCTCTGTCCAAAAGGTCCTGCAAGAAGCATAAAACCTCAGATCCAGAGCATCTGTTTTTTTATTTCCATACAGTAAACGTGCAGAAGGGCGGCGCGTATCGTAGTGGTTAAGAGCATTGGTCCAGTAACTGAAATGTCGCTGGTTTGAATCCCAGAGTTGACTAGGTGAAAAATAGGTAGATCAAGGCACTTAGCTGTTTTGAGGAAGGGTTAACTTGTTACAATTGTACACATTTTTCCATGGGGCTGCTTTATAGCTAATCTCAGGCTACTCTACACATTTTGCCATGAGGCTGAGAGAAGGTTGGTGGCACCTTAATTGGGGAGGACGGGCTCCTGGTAATGGCATCAAACACATGGTTTGATGCCATAGATACACATGGTGAGGTGTGGCTAAACGTGACCATGCTCCCGAGTAGGGTATTCCCTGGACTCACATGTTAAATTGCCAACTTTTTTTTGCCTACTCATAACCCGACAATGGCTGTATTCTTTTTCTCTATCATTCTATAAAACATTTTGAATATGCTTGGTTGGTTGTTTAACATAATTCCATGTCATCTTAATCAAACTACATCATATCTAAAAACACTGATTCTAAAAGTAAAAATGTTATCATGAACAGAGACTGCCACATGGAATGTATGTCACCATCAGCCAAATTACCGGTTCCAATGGACTTTCTTCAGCTAGCTAACATTAGATAACTATTTTATAGCTAAGATTCTGAAAAGCTGTTGTGTACCGTTTTGTTTGAATAATAGTCAAAGACCGCTAAATTACGTTTCATCAACTTCCCAAGGTCCAGGTTAGACGAAACTCATGGTTTCAGGCTATACCCTGCAAAGATAATGGAAATCTGTTACTCGATACATGTGTGTTTGAAGCACTTCATTCACAGTAAAACACTTGTATCTAACTAGCTATATGTATTGACTGTGTAAACCTGGAGATTACACAAAGTAGGTGTAGATATCGCCATAGGCTACTTTGGCAAGATTGTCTTCACAACTGGTCTCCGGCAAGTTGAAAGTATACAGGCAAGCCAACAATAAACTTTTCTAAATACTTAGACCGTTCAAGGGCAGGCAAAGACGTAGTTATGCGGCATATTTAAGACTTGAGAATTAGATCGAGCCTCCAATAAATTCTACACAGAGTACCACAGTATGAGTCATAATACCCATAAAACCTAGCGGTCAAACTGGGAAATGGTTCCAATCCATTTTCCACCATACATTTTATAATACATTTTACATTTAACCAGGCAAGTCCGTTATGAACATATTCTTATTTACAATGACTGCTTACCAAAAGGTCTCCTGCGGGGACGGGGGATTAAAAATATAGAACAAAAACAGGGGCCTAAGACAACACAGCATGACATGGTAGCAACACAAGATGGCAGCAGCACAGGTTAAAAACATTGGGCACAGACAACAGCACAAAGGGCAAGAAGGTAAAGACAACAATACATTATGCAAAGCGGCCATAACTGTCAGTACGAGTGTCCATGATTGAGTCTGAATGAAGAGATTGAGATAAAACTGTCCAGTTTGTTTGTTGCAGCTCGTTCCAGTCGCTAGCAGCTGGGGTGAAAGAGAAGCGATTACAATAGAGGAAACCAAGTCTAGATTTAACTTTAGCCTGCAGCTTTGATGTGCTGAGAAAAGGACAGTGCACCGTCTAGCCATACTCCCAAGTACTTGTATGAGGTGACTACCTCAAGCTCTAAACCCTCAGGTGGTAGTTACTAAATGTAGTAAGTTTTAAATTGACCTAATAAACCTACATGAAAGACACCTCCACTGTGGGGCTCTATTGCCAAGGAGCAGAGACAAAAATGTACAGTTTGATAGTTAATCTAATGCCATTTTACACCTTTTTGCCATGAGACTGAGATAACATTTTGCAGTTTTACAGCTAATTTCCGGTAATTCAAAATGGTTTTGCCTTGGTTTATGACTTGGGGGGGACACACACTACCTGTTAGCGATAAACCCCCACCACTTAGATTGAGCAGTGGTGGAAAAAGTACCCAATCGTCATACTTGAGTAAAAGTAAAGATACCTTAATAGAAAATGTCTCAAGTAAAAGTTGAAAGTAACCCAGTAAAATGCTACTTGAGTAAAAGTCTTAAATTATTTATTTTATTTTAAAAGTAAATGTCTCAAGTAAAAGTTGAAAGTAACCCAGTAAAATGCTACTTGAGTAAAAGTCTTAAATTATTTATTTTAAATATACTTAAGTATCAATAATAAATGTAAAAATATATAAGTATTAAAAATGTGATTCATAAAAAAATTGACATTTTCTTGTTTTTTTAATGTATGGATAGCCAGGGGCACACTCCAACACTCAGACATAATTAACAAACAAAGCATGTGTGCTACAAGTCTGCCAGATCAGAGGCAGTAGGGTTGACCAGTGATGTTGTCTTGATAAGTACATTAATTTGACCATTTTCCTGTCCTGCTAAGCATTCAAAATGTAAAGAGTACATTTGGCTCCCAGGGAAAATGTATGGAGTAAAAAGTACATTTATTTCTTTATGGATGTCGAAGTAAAATTAAAAGTTGACAATTATAAATAGTAAAGTACTGATAACCCCCCCCCCCCAAAAAAAACCGACATAAGTAGTACTTCAAAGTACTTTTACCTAAGTACTTTACAGAACTAAGGTGGAGTTTAATGAAAATAATGATGGAAAAGCGTTACAAATTGGAGGAAAGTACGTTTAACATATTTGCTTAATGATTTGACAACTCGTGCACAAGTTATCTGTCCTTCATATCGGAGTACTGCGTGTCTTGGCCAATCAGTCATGGAAATCACAGGTCGTGCGGGACAGCATAAGACACATCTAGCAAAGCGCTCTCTCCACGTTTCTCAGATATTTAGCAAGCGTGATAACAGCTCAACCCCGACAAACACAAGCTAAAATTCTAAACAGAAATGTTGCAACAGCCTACACCTAAACATTATCTATTTGCCATGCTGTTTGGGATGAAAACTACACGATTTTTCAGTGTGATCAAGTGTAGGCTACGGATTTCAACAGCAGGTGCATTACAGCCAATGCGCCCCGTCACCCAGGGCAGCGTAAACGAAGTGGTAATGTCATGTATTTATAGCCCATTTATTTATCTAAATGGGCTATAAATACATCCAATATATTTTCTGAAAATGTTAATGTGACCACATTTTGTTTATATTTCAACTTGGGCTGGCTAGGCTACTTTGGCCTTTTCAATCACAAATTATTAGCCTACCTGAATGTAATCAAACACAATAATGTTGACAGACTGTTACATTTCTAATTAAAGTTGCATAGGCCTAGAAGATACAAACCTGCTTAAAGCAAAACCCTCACCACCCATGTTAGTCATATACAGTGCATTCGGAAAGTATTCAGACCCCTTGACTTTACACATTGTTACGTTACAGCCATATTCTAAAATTGATGAAACCGTTTTTTCCCCCTCGTCAATCTATACACAATACCCCATTATGACAAAGCAAAAACAGTTTAGAAATGTTTGCCGATTCATAAAAATTAAATATTACATAAGTATTCAGACCCTTTACTCAGTACTTTGTTGAAGCACCTTTGGCAACAATTACAGCCTCGAGTCTTCTTGGGTATGACGCTACATCATTCTTCTCTGCAGATCCTTTCAAGCTCTGTCAGGTTGGGTGGGGAGTGTTGCTGCACAGCAATTTTCAGGTCTCTCCAGAGATATTAGATCGGGTTCATGTCCGGTCTCTGGCTAGGCCACTCGAGAACATCCAGAGACTTGTCCCGAAGCCACTCCTGCGTTGTCTTGGCTGTGTGGCCTGCCGCTGAAAAACATCCCTGCAGCATAATGCTGCCACCAACATGCTTCACCGTAGGGATGGTGTCAGGTTTCCTCAAGACTGATGCTTGGCATTCAGGCCAAATAATGAAATCCTGGTTTCAGCAGACCAGAGAATCTTGTTTCTCATAGTCTGAGAGTCTTTATGTGCCTTTTGGCAAACTCCAAGTGGGCTGTCACGTGCCTATTAGTGAGGAGTGGCTTCTGTCTGGTCATTCTACCATAAATGCCTGATTGGTAGAGTACTGCAGCGATGGTTGTCCTGTCAGAGAGACCATCAGGTTCTTGGTCACCTCCCTGACCAAGGCTCTTATCCCCCCGATTGCTCAGTTTGGATGGGCGGCCAGCTCTAGGAAGAGTCTTGGTGGTTCCAAACTTCTTCCATTTAAGAATGATGGAGGCCACTGTTCTTTGGGACCTTCAATTCTGCAGAAATGTTTCGGTACTCTTCCCCAGATCTGTGCCTGAAATGTAATCTTTTGGTTCAATTATAATGCATAATAAGCATCATCAACAAAGGGAACATATTGGGTGTATGCTGATAAATGGTAGAAAGAATATGTTAATTTAGCAGACTTGTTCAGTAGTAAAAACCCTGCTCTGGATGCATGACTGGGGGGTCGGTCGAATGCTGCTTCCGCTTGTTCGACACCCAGGCAGATGACACAGAGGGAGTGCGTGTCCTTGCCTAAAATGGTTGCCCTGCATAGGCATGGGTCTGCTGGGGAACGGGCCGGGGCCTTGCTTGGTAGCCCTTGGCCGGGCTAGCAGGTTCCATGGTGCCAAAAAACATCTATTCCGCGAACAAAGTGAAACGTCACTAGTGTTCGCCACTTGGGCTAGTAGCCTAACTAGTTAGCACAGTGCTAGCCGGAGAAGCTAATCCTTTAACAATGTGAACGTAGCTACTGTTCGCCACGTGGGCTAGTATCCTAGCTAGCCTCTTGAAACTCTGGGGGCGCTATATCATTTTTGGATAAAAAGACATGCCCGTTTTAAGTGCAATATTTTGTCACAAAAAGATGCTCGACTATGCATATAATTGATAGCTTTGGAAAGAAAACACTGACGTTTCCAGAACTGCAAAGATATTATCTGTGCGTGCCCTAGAACGTGCGCTACAGGCAAAACCAAGATGAAACGGCATCCAGGAAATCAGCAGGATTTTTGAGGCTCCGTTTTCCATTGTCTCCTTATATGGCTGTGAATGCGAGAGGAATGAGCCTGCCCTTTCTGTCGTTTCCCCAAGGTGTCTGCAGCATTGTGACGTATTTGTAGGCATATCATTGGAAGATTGACCACAAGAGACCACATTTACCAGGTGTCCGCCCGGTGTCCTGCGCCGAAATTGGTGCGCAAACCTCAGCTGCAAGTATTTTTCCATGGAATTCAGAGAAGAAAGCAGGCTTCCACGAACGATATATCAATGAAGAGATATGTGAAAAAAAACACCTTGAGGATTGATTCCAAACAACGTTTGCCATGTTTCGGTCGATATTATGGAGTTAATTCGGAAAAAGTTTGACGTTGTTGGTGACTGAATTTTCGGTTCGGTAGCCAAATGTGATGTACAAAACGGAGCGATTTCTCCTACACAAAGATTCTTTCAGAAAAAAATGAAAATGTGCTATGTAACTGAGAGTCTCCTCATTGAAAACATCAGAAGCTCTTCAAAGGTAAATTATTTTATTTATTTGGTTATCTGGTTTGTGTGTAAATCTTGCGTGCTAAATGCTACTCAAAATGCTAAGCTAGCTTAGCATACTCTTACACAAATTAGTGAATTGCTATGGTTCAAAAGCATATTTTGAAAATCTGAGATGACAGTGTTGCTAAGAAAAGGCTAAGCTTGAGAGCAGGCGCATTATTTTCATTTTATTTGCGATTTTCAGAAATCGTTAACGTTGCGTTATGCTAATGAGCCTGAGGCTGTATTCACGATCCCGGATGGGGAGTATCAAGAGGTTTTAAGTAGCACAAAGTTAGCGAAAGAAAGCTAGCGCTATGTTGGTCATGCGACAAACAGAAGCGTGGCTCTTAACCGATAAGCAATGACGCTGGGATGGTCGGTCTAGTCAATGCCGGCAGTGGGTTGAACTTATCGAGTGTGAACTAGTAATTTTACTCTTCCAGGTAGAAAAGCTAGCCAGTAGGATAGCTAGCCTTGCGGCGAGCCAGCCAGGTTAGCTAAGCCTTGAAGCTAGGCTAGCCAAGTCACCTCAGCTAGCCGTGTGACGCTAGCTACAAAAGGATACAAAGGGGGAAAAAGTGGTGAAACAAATTCTTACCCGAAGCAAAAAAATAATAATTTCCTTTCACTAAAGTCACCCAACTCAAAAGACGAGAGGTGATAACGCTGTGCTCTGCAGCATAACCTTGACGGCACACCTGTGAACAGTTAAACAGGAAAACAGATCAAGTCGTGCTGAGAAGAGCCAAGTTAAACGCTTCTGGAAGGAACAGAGGCGAGAATGATCAGAGAGCAGGCGGGCGTCTCTTTAGTATGAGGGGAGGGACTCATTTGCCACTCGACCTGTCTGCTCCGACAGGTGTGTATGATTGGAACAGGAGGGTGGTGGCACCTTAATTGGGGAAAACAAGCTTGTGGTAATGACTGGAGCAGAGTAAGTGGAATGGTATCAAATACACCACGCGGTTTCCAGGTGTTTGATTCCATTGCGCCACTCCGTCCATTTCTAATGAGTCATTCTCCCCTCAGCAGGCCCCTGTGATGATTGGTTCTTCGAGCTACTTAGGAGATTCCAGTGAGATGTCAAAATTAATAATTGAAAGAGAACATTCACTCACTCCTTCTGCTCTTCTCAGTGCCTCCTGCTAGCCATGCTGGACCGCCCTTATTCTTGCCATCTCTGTCTCATTCACCCTAACAGAGCGATCTGGGCACATGTTTGCCACCAAAATTGCTGCATATAACCTCAGCTGGCATACGATATTCTTCCCATCTGCATACACTTGACACATGCCCGAATCTTTTGCATTAATGACACTGAAGGGGGCTTGAGTACAAAAACTCTTACAGAGTATCTCATAAATCCTAACTTTACACGAGAAGGGAGAGACTCTTCATCAAAGAGTGTGGGGGGCTGTGCTTTGGCAAAGTGGGTGGGGTTATATCCTTCCTGTTTGGCCCTGTCCGGGGGTGTCCTCGGATGGGGCCACAGTGTCTCCTGACCCTGCGCTATCGTGCATAAATTTATTTTGCCCCCCCACACCAAAACGCGATCACGACACGCAGGTAAAAATATCAAAACAAACTCTGAACCAATTACATTAATTTGGGGACAGATCGAAAAGCATTACACATGTATGGTAATTTACCTAGTTAGCTTGCACTTACTAGCTAACGTTAATTTGTCATATTTAGCTTGCTTGCTGTTGCTAGCTAATTTGTCCTGTGATATAAACATTGAGTTGTTATTTTACCTGAAATGCACAAGGACCTCTACTCCGACAATTAATCCACACATAAAACAGCCACCCGAATCGTTTCTAGTCATCTCTCCTCCTTCCAGCCTTTTTCATCGTTTAATTTATATTGTGATCGCATCTAAACTTTCATTGTATGACCACGACTACCGGCAAAACAGCTCGTCTTTTAAATCACCCACGTGGGTATAATCAATGAGGAGATGGCACACCAGTACCTGCTTCTATAAACCAATGAGGAGATGGGAGAGGCAGGACTTGCAGCGCGATCTGCGTCAGAAATAGGAATGAGTTATATTTGATCCCTTGGCGTTGCAGATGCTCGTTGGCGTGCGCGAGCAGTGTGGGTGCAATAATTGAATTACATGGGTTTCTAAATTTATTTTGCGGCGCACACGACGTGTCTGGTCTGGTCTGGTCAGCATGTAACCCAGCGTTTCCACGGGACCCCAACTGGTGCACGTTTTGGGTTTCGCCCTAACACTACACAGCATATTGAAATGACCAAAGTTTGAAGATTTTTTTCCCAGCAAAGTGTAAGGGAGTTATACTCCAGTCTAGTAGGTGGCGGTAATGCAACATTGTATTGGATGCCATCGCCGTTTAACCTCATCGAAGAAGACAGGCAGCAGAAAGGAGGGGAGAAACGTTCTGAGACCGCAGGTCGGTGGCAGCACGATAGTATGCAAAAGATGCTGACAATAATCTCCAACGTACTGAGGGGTAGTGCAAGCAGACATGTAAGTATTGTTTCTGTGTAGTACTTTAGTATAGGATACAAAGGGTCGCATGCCTTTTTCTTAAACGACCAGCTGCCGTCCTGACCTTGCTAGACAGCAAGGCCCCAATTCGTACGCGTACCGGGGTAACGTTAGCTTGCCTGGCTTTAGATACACAGGACTGTTGCCTAGCTGTAGTTAAGTTAACCTGCTAGCTAAGATCCATCCTAGCGAATCATATTAAAGGCCTACGTTACCGGTACTTTATCTAGTTAGCTAACTAGCCAATCGTTTACCTAGCTGTTAACGTGTCAAAAGATTTGACCTTTAACAAGCCTTCCCTCCAGCAGCATCCTCATCAAAGGCAGTCCAACGTTAGATGCGAGAGCGTCTCATATCACATCATTGGTTGTTTTTGTTTCTGTGCCACAATGTCAGCTATTAATCAAGATATCCAATGGTAAGGTCTTAATGATGTGAAAAAGCTTCTGACGGAAGTGTCGGTATGATGAGAGAGGATCAGTGTTGAAGGTAATCACAGGGAACTGAACATGTGTGATTGGCTGGCTTGGCCACCATAGATAACACAAGTCAAACATTTGATGTGGCACATAATTGTTGGAAATGTAGTCTCCATGTCTGACAATCTCGTGATCCTCTAATTGATCTCTTTCCCTTGTTATCTCACCTTTTCCCCTTTGGTTCTCTCTCCTAATGGCTGCCTTATAGGGAGCCCAGGTTGTGTCAGAGGTAAGATGTGGTTTAACTCAAGTGTAAGGGTGATACAATCCCTGTTATGCCTGACTCTGCCTGTTTGGCACTCCAGCTTTAATCTAAATGATTTATTTCTCTTTCACATGGTATGTGCCATACTTAAACTCTGATTTTAGTTTGTGAATACTTTTGTCCCTTTCCAGCATCCTTCAACATCGTATTTACCCAACCCGCCACTAGAAAAACAGTTTATTTAATTCTCTTTAAGAAATCATGCTTTACTATCTTCTTATCCCTCGCCTTGTTGATTTTTGAAAATTCTGAGCTATTCATTCTCACATGCACACAGACCTATCTCATATAGCTTCTAGCTAGACCTACTTATTTCACATTGGATAGTGGTGTCAGAGTGGTGTCAGAGCCAACTGGCTAGCACAGATGCTTTGGCTAAGCCAAATGTGGTCTGATTGGTAGGTACTGTTTATTTTATGTTGTGAGTGGAAAGTTGTTTGGTTTGTAAGTTTAGTGCAGAGAATGTGGTGTAGAACTAGCCTATTTCTTTTTAAAGGGCTTTAATTGGTGCAGTAGTTATGTGGAATAACACTTGTATTCCTGATGAAACAAAGAACTCAGATGCACTTTGTGTTGAGAATAGCTTTTTTTGTTGTTGTATTAAACTGGATCAACACCTTCAGAACAACCAAAATACCTTGAGATGTTTGAGCTGGAGGAGTTAACTGCTGCTGCTTTCAAACCTCTCAGTGGGTGTTGACTCTGCAGTGACTTATCTGCCTGGCTCTTCTCTCCCCAGTCCTCCATGCGCAGGGCTGTTTTGCAGCTGCTGGCAGTCCAGGGGCAGTATGCTGACACAACCTCTCCACCAGATCCAGCACTACGACCCTACAAGCCAGACACAGATTTATACTCCATCTCACACAGTCCTCTAGCAGACAATTTCAAAAGACCAAAGACTGATCAAACATTTACTGAAATAGACCCCAGTGCTGTACTGACCACAGAACGTACAATTGCCAGCAGACTAATACCTGAAGAACCCCTAGAAGTCACTCTAGTCGATCCGTTCCCTATCTTCAACAGTAAACCTGAAGAGTTATTTGACATTGACAAACCATTTGCAGATCTATCACTTCACCATGTGATCAATATGGACCCATCAATCTCAGAGTTATCCGTATCAGAGCAACCAAATCTAAACTCGCCAGAACTCTTAGAAACTGGCCTGACAGTTTCAGAAGCAGAACCCTTCAAGGCAGATACCACCTTGACTGTTTTAGAATTAACTTTATCCGAACCCTTCGTGAGTACAAACCCATTTATTCCAGAATCAAACTCATCTGAACTGTCAGCTGTGATGGCCTCTCAAGTATCAGAATCAACTTTACCAGAGCCTCCAATAACCTCTGATGCACCTATCATAGCCCACTCTTCAACACAAGCAGAAATGGACATTGACCAACTAACGCTAGAACTATCATCACCAGAACAACCTCCAAACACAGACCAACCGACTCAGGAATTAAACCCACCCGAACCTGACATCAGTACAAACAGCAACACTTCCATATCTGAGCCTCAGCTGGCAGAGAGGAGACAGAATACAGACATAATGTTGCTTTCACGCCCTGAGATCGCCCTCAGCTTGACTGAAGACGCTCCTTTACTAGAGCCACAGCTTGCTGTGAGTACTGGCAGCCCCCCTGTCTCTTACACTTCTCCCCTCACCACTACTCATGCTTTTACAGTACACTGCATGCCCTTATGCACAGGTGCAGTGATCCACCCGTCTTCTCACACTAAGGCTAAGCACATGGTGTGGTGATCACTGTTTCCCTAGTGTGCTTGAATTGACTGGCTGTGCGAACCTGCTCACCCCAAAATGAACTCTATTCATATTTGGTCTACAACACTATGTTCTCTTTCTCCATTAAACATTAACATTTGAACACACATTAGATTTTTCCAGGGTGAATACAGTGTTCTGGATATGTCTGTTTTCAGCCAACGAGGCATTCTTGTTAGTTGATTGGTTCAGTGTTTGAGACAGTGACTTTTCACTGGCGATCTCGGTGACAATGGAGTGTTTATCCACACTAGTTGTGGTGTGTGGATCAACCGCTGAAGTTAGCTATGTTTTGTCTCAAGTTTGTTCACTCTACCCTTTCTCACTGTTTGGGTCTGTCCTCCTGACTTGCCCAATTGCAGGTCTTGCGAGGTATATTTGTGACGTCTGGTAGAAGGTACACGTGGAGTGAAACCTCTCAATGTCCTCTGTTTTTATTTTAGGCTGCCAGCATGGTGGCGTCGTCACGTTCATATGCTGATTTCACTCCTGAGGCCACCTTTGACATAAAGGTAAGACAAATAAAAATGCATTTTTTTTTAGCTGATTTGTACTCACTTTTCGCCTTGATCTCATTTTGTGCTCCCTCCTATAGAAAGTTGACCTTCATCGTCTGGAGGAAGGCCCACCCCTGACGGCCACTCTGACCCGGGAGGAGGGGCTGAAGTACTACCGCACCATGCAGACAATACGACGCATGGAGCTGAAGGCAGATCAGCTGTACAAGCAGAAGATCATCAGAGGCTTTTGTCACCTGTATGATGGCCAGGTCAGAGTGCACACAATCACTCATGTATTGTATAAGCAAACATACAGTCTCGCATGAACACGCAGACGTACTTCATTCAAATATAAACGCTCAGAGATTCTGTTTGTTATTCTATGATAGGAAGCCTGTGCGGTTGGCATTGAGGGGGGTATCACCCTGTCAGATCACCTGATTACTGCATACCGCGCCCATGGCTACACCCTCACCAGGGGCGGGACCGTCAGGGAGATCATGGCTGAGCTCACTGGTGAGTGGACTTGACTCAGTCCAATAGATAACTAATAGTGCTGAACAATTACTGCTTTTTGAGGTCTGTTCGATTATTAGGGAGTAACGGGTTTCAATATACATACATACATATTGCTCAAAAAAATAAAGGGAACACTAAAATAAAACATCCTAGTTCTGAATGAAATATTCTTATTAAATACTTATTTCTTTACATAGTTGAATTTGCTTGACAACAAAATCACACAAATTATCAATGGAAATCAAATTTATCAACCCATGGAGGTCTGGATTTGAAGTCACACTCAAAATCAAAGTGGAAAACCACACTACAGGCTGATCCAACTTTGATGTAATGTCCTTAAAACAAGTCGAAATGAGGCTCAGTAGTGTGTGTGGCCTCCACGTGCCTGTATGACCTCCCTACAACGCCTGGGCATGCTCCTGATGAGGTGGCGGATGGTCTCCTGAGGGATCTCCTCCCAGACCTGGACTAAAGCATCTGCCAACTCCTGGACAGCCTGTGGTGCAACGTGGCGTTGGTGGATGGAGCGAGACATGATGTCCCAGATGTGCTCAATTGGATTCAGGTCTAGGGAACGGGTGGGCCAGTCCATAGCATCAATGCCTTCTTCTTGCAGGAACTGCTGACACACTCCAGCCACATGAGGTCTAGCATTGTCTTGCATTAGGAGGAACCCAGGGCCAACCGCACCAGCATATGGTCTCACAAGGGGTCTGAGGATCTCATCTCGGTACCTAATGGCAGTCAGGCTACCTCTGGCGAGCACATGGAAGGCTGTGCGGCCCCCCAAAGAAATGCCACCCCACACCATGACGCACCCACCGCAAAACCGGTCATGCAGGAGGATGTTGCAGGCAGCGGAACGTTCTCCACGGCGTCTCCAGACTGTAACATCTGTCACATGCTCAGTGTGAACCTGCTTTCATCTGTGAAGAGCACAGAGCGCCAGTGGCGAATTTGCCAATCTTGGTGTTCTCTGGCAAATGCCAAACGTCCTGCACGGTGTTGGGCTGTAAGCACAACCCCCACCTGTGGACGTCGGGCCCTCATACCACCCTCATGGAGGCTGTTTCTGACCGTTTGAGCAGACACATGCACATTTGTGGCCTGCTGGAGGTCATTTTGCCTGGCTCTGGCAGTGCTCCTCCTTGCACAAAGGCAGAGGTAGCGGTCCTGCTGCTGGGTTGTTGCCCTCCTACGGCCTCCTCCACGTCTCCTGATGTACTGGCCTGTCTCATGGTAGCGCCTCCATGCTCTGGACACTACGCTGACAGACACCGCAAACCTTCTTGCCACAGCTCGCATTGATGTACCATCCTGGATGAGCTGCACTACCTGATCCACTTGTGTGGGTTGTAGACTCCGTGTCATGCTCCCGCTAGAGAGAAAGCACCGCCAGCATTCAAAAGTGACAAACATCAGCCAGGAAACATAGGAACTGAGAAGTGGTCTGTGGTCACCACCTGTAGAACCACTCCTTTATTGGGGGTGTCTTGCTAATTCCCTATTTCCACCTGTTTTCTATTCCATTTGCACAACAGCATGTGACATTTATTGTCAATCAGTTACTTCCTAAGTGGACAGTTTGATTTCACAGAAGTGTGATTGACTTGGAGTTACATTGTTGTTTAAGTGTTATTTTTGAGCAGTGTATATTTTTCAAACATTTACATTAAATGCATTATTAAACAATGATTAGCGATTTTTATTATTTTTATGGAAATGCCAAAGCTATAAATGATGAACATTCAATTGCAAAAACATTCCATCGTCTTTGTCAGGTCCATATAGGGGGAGGAGGAAATTACTATTAAATAATAAAATATTTCACTTGTGTATATTACTTGGTTTTATGACTTCATCATTTTTCATTCCTAAGTCATCTCATCTGCTCAGACAGTAACAGCCAGCCAGACAACCATTTAACATTCTGTGTTCTCCCCATACTATGCTGTCTTTAGTCATCCTATTTAGCTAGGCTAGCCTTCCCTAAGTATGTTTTCTGATTAAATAATTTTAATAGTTCTTCAAAGTAGATAAGCATACTTTAAAACTTTCTATCACTCGTTGTGTACATTACTCTCTCCTGTAGTGGCGTATGCTATCTGTGTGTATCTAATCTAACATAGGAGGCGTAAAAGTGTATCAATCTGTGTCCGAGTCGGAAAAGAACAGGCTCAATGGATTATGGTCAGTGTCGTTAATTACCAAGGTTCTGTGCTGAACGAGGTTTAATATTTGCTTCATAAAAACTACAACTCCCTTCAGCCCAGCGTCCCACTTAGTTCTTTACTTAATTTCTCTCGTGACTGATTTGATTTCTCTCTAGAGAAACAGAACATTGGGCTCACCCCCAATAACTAAATGGAATTAAAGTAATTGAAACTGTCGGTCAATTATTTGTTTAATAACCCCCCCAAAAAATATAATTTGGGCTCCTGAGTGGTGCATCGGTCTAAGGCACTGCATCTCAGTGCAAGAGATGTCACTACAGTCCTTGGTTCGATTACAGGCTGAATCACATCCGCCCATGCTTGGGAGTCCCATAGTGCGGCGCACAATTGACCAAGCGTCATCTGGGTTTGGCCGTTGGTAGGCTGTCATTGTAAATAAGAATTTGTTCTTAACTGACTTGGGCAGTTAAATAAATAATCGCTTAGCACCAAGAGCTAATCATTGTACTTTGCACCTCTGATTTTGTCTTCCAAACCATTCAAACACCTTTCACTCATTTGTTTTCTTCCCTCATTTCCTATTTTCTTCTCTTGCTGTCTCACTAAGGTCGTAGAGGAGGCATTGCTAAGGGAAAAGGAGGCTCTATGCACATGTACACTAAAAACTTCTATGGAGGCAATGGCATTGTGGGAGCTCAGGTAATTCAAAGGCCTAGCGTTATTCATTTACTTAGATTTGAAAGAATCCCTTTTTGATTTCCTTTTTAAACCTCATAATTTGTCTAAGATGTATATCCCATTCAAAGATGGTGGGTTCTCCTTCTCAAATATAGCACCTGCCTAATCTCCCCTCAGGTACCGCTGGGAGCCGGTGTAGCCCTGGCCTGTAAGTACCTGGGCAATGACCAGCTGTGTGTCAGTCTCTATGGTGATGGAGCAGCCAACCAGGTTTGACATGCTTCTTGAAACCTGCATGCATGGAACATATGAAGGACAATCACTTCAAGTTTAGATTTGAGCCCAACTGTTGACTGAATTTGTATTAATCCACAGGGTCAGATATTTGAGACCTATAACATGTCGTCTCTTTGGAAGTTGCCCATCATCTTCATCTGTGAGAACAACCAATATGGCATGGGCACATCAGTAGAGCGCTCTTCTGCCAGCACCGAATACTACAAGAGAGGAGACTACATTCCTGGCCTCAGGGTAGACCGCTAACTAATACATTCACCCTTCTGTACAACATAAAAAATGTCATTCTTAAACTCACGCAATGTATCTGCATCCAGGTGGATGGGATGGATGTCCTGTGTGTTAGAGAGGCCACCAAGTTTGCAGCTGATCACTGCCGATCTGGAAAAGTGAGCATAAAACTTATAGTATGTAGGGTTGTTAATTTTGTCTGTGTGTACTGTGTACAGGTTTGTGTGTTTAAGTCTGTTTCTCTGCTCCACCTGTGTTCAGGGCCCTATCCTCATGGAGCTCCAGACCTACCGTTACCATGGACACAGCATGAGCGATCCTGGCGTCAGGTAAAAGTTCACAGCTACACTGAGTATACCAATGACTCAAGTGCTTCCCACAGTGCGAAGTTGGCTGGATGTCCTTTGGGTGGTGGACCATTTTGTATACTCTTGGGAAACTGTTGAGTGTGAAAAACCCAGCAGCATTGCAGTTCTTGACACAAACTGGTGCGCCTGGCACTTGCTACCATACTCCGTTCAAAGGCACTTATATTTAGACTTGCCCGTTCACCCTCTGAATGGCACACATACACAATCCATGTCCCACTTGTTTTGAGGCTTAAAAAGCCTTCTTTAACCAGTCTCCTCCCCTTCATCAGTAAACAGGTTTCCATCCAACTATTTAATGCGGATGATTTAACTGGCGCATAGAAACAGCCACGACAGGGCTAATGGAAACACGAAGTGTCGGTTAAAATTCATAAATGTCGACAATTTGTTTGTTCGACATGGTGGGATCTGTTCAGACCCCTCTTGTTGGTGGAGAGAGATTTGCCATTTTAAAGCTAATTTACTGCAATTCTACACATTTTGTCATGTCTTGTGTGTGTTCATATGATGCCGGAGTGACTCAACAAAATCAATTGGGGATCAAGCCCACGTGCCACGTAATCTGCCCATGATAAGATTTAGATAAGTTAGACTGACCAGCTATCTAGCGAACATGGGCAAGTATTTGATCATCTGGACATTTGAGTGTCTGGCATAGTATGTTTTTTTAATTTAACCTTTATGTAACCAGGTATGCCAGTTGAGAACAAGTTCTCATTTACAACGGCGACCTGGCCAAGAAAACAAAGCAGTGTGACAAAAACAACAGTTACACATAAACGTAGTCAAAAACACAATATAAAAATCTGTATTCCGGTGTGTGCAACTATATTAAGATTAGGGAGAAAGCAAATAGGCCATAGTGGTGAAATAATTACAATTTAGCAATTAAACACTGGAGTGATAGATGTGCAGAAGATGAATGTGCAAGTAGAGATACTGGGGTGTTAAGGAGCAAAAAAAGAAATAACATGGGATGAGGTAGTTGGGTGGACTGTTTACAGATGGGCTGTGTACAGGTGCAATGATCGGTAAGCTGCTCTGACAGCTGATGCTTAAAGTTAGTGAGGGAGATGAGGCTCAGTGATTTCAGTGATATGTTACTGTGAGGGAGGTAGAACTGGGGGGGTTACATACAGATCCGCAGCCATGGCCTTTTTTGGGAACATAGCCGCAAAAATGCTTTATGTGCACGTCATTACACACAGCCTTTTCTTCACAACAAATCAGTTTGATGGAAACAACTCGTGGGAAAATGTGCATATTGATTAAGCCAAATATATATATTTTTTCTTTCCAAATATTTGCATAAAAATCTGGAACCAATTGGCTGGAGAACCTCGTGCTGCCCTACCAGGGATTTAACATCTAGTCTTTCAGTGCTCTAATTTATTGCTGCCCCTGCACTCTGTCCCCCAGTAGCCTCCTCCCTGCATTATCTTAGCTGCCATAGTGACACTGCATACCCCTACCCCGCTCTTTCCTCAGCTACCGCACACGTGAGGAGATCCAGGAGGTCCGTAGTAAGAGTGACCCCATCTCCATGCTGAAGGACCGTATGCTCAGCAACAACATGGCTAGCATAGAGGAGCTCAAGGTGATTCTCAAATATTCACTGATATACTGGCCATTTGACGCAGTATATACATAGTCAAAGATTCAGATCTTTGACTAAGTTTGAAAAATGCCTGATTGGAACGCATTGTAAATAGTTACAGCTGATAAAAGCATGTCTTGGAGGATGTAATGACCAAACTTCACTTGTTCCGTATGTGTGCAGGAGATTGATATTGCGGTGAGGAAGGAGATTGAAGATGCTGCACAATTTGCCACCACAGACCCCGAGCCCCCTCTGGATGACCTGTGTAGCCACATCTTTGCCAATGATCAGCCCTTTGAAGTGCGTGGCGCCACCCCATGGACCAAGCTGACGTCGACCAGCTAAAGGCTCTTGTGCCCCACCCCTTTGTCACCTATGCCCTCCCCCTATGCTCCATCAATGCACTTATCTTTTCACATTCCTCATCTCAGCCAATGGCCTTCATGGACTCTAATCTTCTTTGCCTACCCCTTCCCACCACCACACACACACATCCTCATCCCGTGCCAAGAACAACTTATGCCACCCATTTATTTTCCATTGACCCTCTGCCAGAGCCCTAATCCAAACACTCCACACCCAAAAAGAGTGCCTGACTGGTGTCATACCTCATTGACTAACTCGGCGTCATTGCTACTTGCAGTGCTCATGCCACACGATTGGCTCTTGTCTTTCCTGTTGAAAGGCCACTTCAAACACAGCAGAGAAGTAAGAAGAGCCTTTCATTATCCTACTCCAAATGTTGTTCTGAGACTGGTCACATGGACCAATTGTACTTAACATTACTGGCATAAGTATTCCTATTTGATTAGTGTTTTCTTCCCTATCCAAATATATAAGATTAAATAAAGAGCTTTAGGTTGGGATGATAACGTTTTTTTATTTATCTTGCCAAATCAAACCTGTGCCTGTGGGATCTTGTTTGGAAGATGTCTCTAGGCTGTGTCACACTCGTAGCCGAGCAAAAACACCGCAGATCCACATGAACAAAGGCTGAGTCTGTACATTGTGCTGTGATGCTTCAGAGAGGATTTAATACTGCTGACTTCATGCCTTCACTGTGTCAGTCATACACCATTTTTGTAGACACTCTCCTTCTAAATCATAATGCTCTCTAGTTCATAAAATATTTGTTTTCTTCTAATCAGCCTCATATTTATTGCCGACTGTGTTTTGTACCTAACGTACCAGTACTCAAACTATAACTGCTTCAAGCAAGAATAGGAAATGCCTCTTTTGGGAGACTTGGTGGTCAACTGTTACAGTGAATAATGGTCAAGACTACAAAACAGTGGGGCACTACACATGGATCTGTCCTGGTCCCACCCCCTCCCCCCTCCCCAGGATGTGTATGTGCGCTATCATTGTCTTTGTATAGTCTATCAACACAAATAAACTTAAACTAATTAACTTGTTTTGGGCTTTGTGTGAATATGTGGTCCCCTGGCTCAGTTGGTAGAGCACAGTGCTTACAATGGCGTGATTGTTGGTTTGATTTCCGCTGGGACCACCCATACAAAAATGCATGCATACATGTTGCTTCTGATAAGTCTGCTAAATGGCATATGCATTTTTTCTTTAAGAGCAAGGGATACATTCTGTATGTGTATATAGTTAAATTTAATAAGTGTGTATATATTAGTACCAGTCAAGTTGACACCTACCTATACAAGGGTTTCTATTTACTTTTTATTTTTTGCATTGTGAAATAATAGTGACGACATCAACTGAAATAACACACATGGAATCATGTACTAATCAAAAAAAGTTAAATCCAAAATATATTTGAGATTTCTCAAAGTAGCCACCCTTTGCCTTGACAGCATTATAAATACTTGGTATTCTCTCCATTTTTTTAAAATTTTACCTTTAGGCTCTGGAGCAACGAACCGCCCTTGCTGTCTGCCTGGCCGGTTCCCCTCTTTCCACTGGGATTCTCTGCCTCTAACCCTGTTACAGGGGCTGAGACACTGGCTTACTGGTGCTCTTCCATGCTGTTCCTAGGAGGGGTGCATCACTTGAGTGGGTTGAGTCACTGATGTGATCTTCCTGTCTGGGTTGGCGACCCCCCTTGGGTTGTGCCGTGGCAGATCTTTTTGGGCTATACTCGGCCTTGTCTCAGGATGGTAAGTTGGTGGTTGAAGATATCCCTCTTGTGGTGTGGGGGCTGTGCTTTGGCAAAGTGGGTGGGGTTATATCCTTCCTGTTTGGCCCTGTCCGGGGGTATCATCGGATGGGGCCACAGTGTCTCCTGACCCCTCCTGTCTCAGCCTCCAGTATTTATGCTGCAGTAGTTTGTCTTTGGGCTAGGGTCAGTTTGTTATATCTGGAGTACTTCTGTCTTATCCGGTGTCCTGTGTGAATTTAAGTATGCTCTCTCTCATTCTCTCTTTCTCTCTCGGAGGACCTGAGCCCTAGGACCATGCCTCAGGACTACCTGGCATGATGACTCCTTGCTGTCCCCAGTCTACCTGGCCGTGCTGCTGCTCCAGTTTCAATTGTTCTGACAGCGGCTATGTAATCCTGACCTGTTTACCGGACGTGCTACCTGTCCCAGACCTATTATTTGACCATGCTGGTCATTTATGAACATTTGAACATCTTGGCCATGTTCTGTTATAATCTCCACCTGGCACAGCCAGAAGAGGACTGGCCACCCCTCATAGCCTGGTTCCTCTCTAGGTTTCGGCCTTTCTAGGGAGTTTTTTCAAGCCAACGTGCTTCAACCCCTGCATTGCTTGCTGTTTGGGGTTTTAGGCTGGGTTTCTGTACAGCACTTTGAGATATCATCTGATGTACGAAGGGCTATATAAATACATTCGATTTGAATGTGGTGATTGACAGAGTCGAAAGCCTTGGCCAAGTCGACGAATACAGCTGCACAGTACTATATTTTATCGATGGCAGTTATGATATCTTTTAGGACCTTAAGCGTGGCTGAGGTGCACCCATGACCAGCTCGGAAACCAGATTGCATAGCGGAGAAGGAACGGTGGGATTCGGAAATGGTCGGTGATCTGTTAACTTTGCTTTCGAAGATTTTAGAAAGGCAGTGCAGGATGGATATAGGTCTATAACAGTTTAGGTCTAGAGTGTCTCCCCCATTGAAGAGGGGGGTGACCGCGGCAGCTTTCCAATCTTTGGGGATATCAGACGATACGAAAGAGAGGTTGAATAAGCTAGTAATAGGGGTTGCAACAATGGCAGCGGATCATTTTAGAAAGAGAGGGTCCAGATTGTCTCGCCCAGCTGATTTGTAAGGGACCCAGATTTTGCAGCTCTTTCAAAACATCAGCTGTCTGGATTTGGGTGACGGAGAAGCGGGCTTGGGCAAGTTGCTGCAGGGGGTGCTGAGATGTTGGCCAGGGTAGGGGTATCCTGGTGGAAAGCATGGCCAGCCATAGAAAAATGCTTATTGAAATGATCGATT
The DNA here is from genome assembly GCF_036934945.1 of Oncorhynchus masou masou. Lineage (NCBI taxonomy): Eukaryota > Metazoa > Chordata > Actinopteri > Salmoniformes > Salmonidae > Oncorhynchus > Oncorhynchus masou. The sequence goes on from NC_088223.1 coordinate 51,552,743, forward strand.
ATCGTAGATTTATTGGTGGTGACAGTGTTTCCTATCCTCTGTGCAGTGGGCAGCTGGGAGGAGGTGCTCTTATTCTCCATGACTTTACAGTGTCCCGAAACCTTTTGGAATTAGTGCTACAGGAAGCAATTATTTTGGCAAGAACAGCTAAAATAAGCAAAGAGAAATGACAGTCCAGCAATACTTTAAGGCATGAAGGTCAGTCAATTGGGAAAATTAAGAACTTTGAAAGTTTCTAACAGTGCTTGGTTTTTGCAAATGCACTATGACGAAACTGGCTCTCATGAGGACCGCCACAGCAAAGGAAGATTCAGAGTTACCTCTGCTACAGAGGATAGGTTCATTAGAGTGCCTCAGAAATTGCAGCCCAAATGAATGCTTCACGGAGTTCAAGTATGACACATCTCAACATCAACTGTTCAGGGGAGACTGTGTGAGTCAGGCCTTTATGGTCAAATTGTTGCAAAGAAACCACTACGAAAGGACACCAAGAAGAAGAACATACTTTCTTAGGCCAAGAAACACGAGCAATGGATATTAGACCGGTGCCAATCTGTCCTTTGGTCTGATGAGTCCAACTGCTGTGTCCTTGTGAGACGCAGAGTAGGTGAACGGATGATCTTCGCATGTGTGGTTTCCACCGTGAAGCATGGAGGAGGAGGTGTGATGGTGTGGGTTTGCTTTGCTGGTGAGACTGTCAGTGATTTATTTAGAATTCAAGGCACACTTAACCAGCATGACTACCACAGCATTCTGCAGCTATACGCCATCCCATCTGGTTTGCGCTTAGTGGGACTATCATTTGTTTTTCAACAGGACAATGACCCAACCCACCTCCAGGCTGTGTAAGGGCTATTTGACCCAGAAGGAGAGTGATGGAGTGCTACATCAGATGACCTGGCCTCCACAATCACCTGACCTCAACCCAATTGAGATTGTTTGGTATGAGTTGGCCCGCAGAGTGAAGGAAAAGCAGCCAACAAGTGCTCAGCATATGTGGGAACTCCTGCAAGACTGTTGAAAAAGCATTCCAGGTGAAGCTGGTTGAGAGAATGCCAAGAGTGTGCAAAGTTGTCATCAAGGCAATGGGTGGCTACTTTGAATAATCTAAAATGTAATTTGTTTTTGTTTAACACTTTTTTGGTTACTACATGATTCCATATGTGTTATTTCATAGTTTTGATGTCTTCACTACTATTCTACAGAAAAGAGAAAAACCCTTGAATGAGTGAATAGGTGTGTCCAAACTTGAAATACATATATACACGGCATGGATGGGAGGCTCAATGTTGCCCAATAATGTTTGTACCCTGTTTTGTGCTGCTGCCATGTTGTGTTGCTACCATGCTATGTTGTTGTCTTTAGGTCTCTCTTTATGTAATGTTATCTCTTTTCGTGATGTGTGTAGGGTCCTGTATTTTTAATCCAAGCCCCCTTCCCTACAGGAGGCCTTTTGGTAGGTCATCATAGTAAATACGAATTTGTTCTGAGCTGACTTGCCTAGTTAAATAAAAATAAATGTTACACAATGACATGGCTATTTGACTAATAGGACCCCACTGTAATATAAGTCCTAGGTGACATTTGTCATCTCAAGGCATATTTGATACATTTTAGTTTATTGCTTATCATTACCTGTCTTGAGGACGGTATCCTGTTCCTGCCAACCAATGGCATAAGGGTGACGCATTCCTCAGCCTGTTCTGACAGACAGGTACACCCAGCCACGGCGCCATATTGAGAACGGAAGTGAGAGATTTTGTTGTGGAAAAAAGTGTAAGCTATGTAGTTTCAAAAAAACATTCGGAGTAGTGATAAAAGTAGTGTATACTTACAGTCGCGTTTACATTGAAACCCTCTTACGATTTTGTTTTTCTCGTTGAACAGAGACCCCCCCCCACCTCAAGAAATATTTGTACTTATCTCAACCCTTGAAAGCTTCAAGTCACTGGAAGCTCGCGACTGAACTCTTGTCGAAGATGCCCTTGGCACAGTTTGGAGCAGACCCTTGGCAGAAAATGGCTTTGGGCAATTCTGAAACGGAGGTAAATAGGCATGGAAATGAATGTCCTATAGCCACCGTAGCTGTCATTTGTCGTCATTGATTGCCGCGGTCTCGTGTGAGTTGACGTCCTCCCTAGAGTTTATGGGACAGCAACCTCGTTTTGGTTTCGCACAAACGGATTTTAAAACTTAAACGATTAACAAAAGGACAGCATTGTGATCTTAAGTTATCTAATTTTCTCAAGTGCAGGTTGCTACATTGTAACAACAGACATTTGTGGCCGGAAGGAAGCTGTGGTGTGGTTCAACTTAACGCAATATACACTGAGGGCACAAAACATTAGGAACACCTGCTCTTTCTGAGACTGACAAGGTGAATGCTACGACCCCTTATTGATGTCACTGATGTTAAATCGACTTCAACCAGTGTAGGTGAAAGGGAGGCGACGGGTTAAATAAGGAGTTTGAAGCCTTGAGACAATTGATACATGAATTGTGTATGTGTGCCATTCAGAGGGTGAATGCAAGACAAAATATTTAAGTGCCTTTGAATGGGGTTCTGGTAGTAGATGCCAGGCACACCGGTTTGAGTGTGTCAAGAACTGCAACGCTTCTGGGTTTTTCACACTCAACAGTTTCCCTTGTCTATCAAGAATGGTCCACCACCCAAAGGACATCCAGCTAAACTTGACACAACTGTGGGAAGCATTGGAGTCAACATGGGCCAGCATCCCTGTGGAACGTGTTCGACACCATGTGGTCCATGCTCGATGAGTTGAGGCTGTTCTGAGGGGAAAGGGGGTGCAGCACAATCAGGAAGGTGTTCTTGTTCCTAATGTTTTGTTTCACCTAGCTACTCACTCACTCGCTGCTGGGCTGGCTGACCTTTGGGTAATTCACTCACTACAGGGAACATGCAATGTTTATTGGACAAGTTCTAATGTGTAAACTAGGCTTATTAATAAATAATTTTATTTATATATGTTTTATAATCAACTGAACAATTGGCCCTGAAGCATATTTAGACAGTGTCAAAAAATACCGCAATTGTGAGTTTTTTTTAAATTTTAATTATTAACAATAATAAATCAATACGAAGGTAGATGGGGAACACAAGTACACATAAATAGTATACAAATGACAGTAGGGCTAGGGGCGTGGCTAAGGGGTACAATTATACAAGGACCTTAAGGGATAGAGAGAGATGATATGTTTTATGTGTTGTACAGGTCATGGATGACTCCATGGGGGATGATGATGATACTGCATGCAGTGTAAGTTAAAATAATATAAATATAATCTCAACTTCTGTCTTCTCCCTGACTGTCTAATTTCCACAGTTGGTGTGTTTATGTTGTATTTTCTTCTTCTCTCTTACTCACTTGCTCAAACACCTACATTCAGGCACTCCACAATAATGCTGAGTACTATGTATTAAAGTGGCGTAGTGGTGGGGTCGTCTGAGTAAAAGGAGAAGAAAATGGTTAGCGAAGATGAGGGGGTAAAGAAAGAGCCTGAGAGTGACTGTGAAAGAGAGAGGGAGCATACTGTGTCTTTAGTCATCCTCCTCCACACCACCTCTGATGCAATGGGAGGGGGTGTTGGTGGCATGGCAACCAGTTGCTAGCTGTCAGTCCCGGCTGATCCGAGTACAGCGCAGTCTCTCCCACCGCAGCCTGTCGGCAACACTGACACAGGGAGAGGGGCTCTGCTGGCCCAGCACCGGCATGGGGGATTTGGCCTCTGCTTGGGCAGAACACGGGCCAAAGAAGGACTTCACTGTAAGCTGGTGTGCTGTACGTGGGTCTGGTTTGGTGTTGTGTTTTGGTGGGAAAGCATGGGAGTTTATTTCTCCATCCTCTCACAGTAGGACTCTCTGCTTTAGTGCAGAGAAAAGGCGCTAAGTATGCAGTCTCTTTATTAGTGTGGTTTTAAATCAAAGGTTGTGAATATATTTGATTTGATTCATTCTATTGCTTTGTATATTTGCTTATTATTTGCATGTCTTGTGTGTTTGTTTTTCGTACTCACATCTGCTTTTGTTTATAGAATTGCTGTGTATTGTTGTCTTTTTCCATACTGCTGTGCTGTGTATTTGGGTCGCACCTGGCTTTGGTTTGACTGTGTCTCTTTTCTTTCACAGGATGAGGGCTTTGTGAATGAGATCAGTATCACAAACCATGTTAAAGAGGGCTCTGAAAAGGCTGATCCTCGGCAGTTTGAGCTGCGCAAGGTCCTGGGACAGGGATCTTTTGGGAAGGTAAATTATTGTGTGAGGTTGACATTTGTAGACCTGGTTGTAATGTTAATTTTTCTTAATGATAATATTATTCATATACAGTTGAAGTCGGAGGTTTACATACACTTAGGTTGGAATCATTAACTTGTTTTTCAACCACTCCACATTAACAAACTATAGTTTGGTCAGTTGGTTAAGACATCTACTTTGTGCATGACACAAGTAATTTTTCCAACAATTGTTTACAGATAGATTATTTCAATTATAATTCACTGTATCACAATTCCAGTGGGTCAGAGGTTTACATACACTAAGTTGACTGTGCCTTTAAACAGCTTGGAAAATTCCAGAAAATTATGTCATGGCTTTAGAAGCTTCTGATAGGCTAATTTACATCATTTGAGTCAATTGGAGGTGTGCCTGTGGATGTATTGCAAGGCCTACCTTCAAACTCAGTGCCTCGTTGCGTGACATCATGGGAAAATAAAAAAATAAAAATCAGCCAAGACCTCAGAAAATGCCTGAAGGTACCACGTTCATCTGTACAAACAATAGTACGCAACAATAAACACCATGGGACCACGTAGCCGTCATACCGCTCAGGAAGGAGACGTGTTCTGTCTCCTAGAGACGAATATACTTTGGTGCGAAAAGTGCAAATCAATCCCAGATCAACAGCAAAGGACCTTGTGAAGATGCTGGAGGAAACAGGTACAAAAGTATCTATATCCACAGTAAAACGAGTCCTATATCTAGCTAACCTGAAAGGCCGCTCAGCAAGGAAGAAGCTACTGCTCCAAACCGGCATAAAAAAAGCCTGACTACGGTTTGTAACTGCACATGGGGACAAAGATCATACTTTTTGGAGAAATGTCCTCTGGTCTGATAAAACAAAAATAGAGCTGTTTGGCCACATTGATCATTGTTATGTTTGGAGGAAAAAGGGGAGGCTTGCAAGCCGACGAACACCATCCCAACTGTGAAGTACAGGGGAGCAGCATCATGTTGTGGGGGTGCTTTGCTGCAGGAGGGACTGGTGCACTTCACAAAATAGATGGCATCATGAGGTAGGGAAATTATGTGGATATATTGAAGCAACATCTCAAGACATCAGTCAGGAAGTTGAAGCTTGGTCGCAAATAGGTCTTCCAAATGGACAATGACCCCAAGCATACTTCCAAAATTGTGGAAAAATGGCTTAAGGACAACAAAGTCAAGGTATTGGAGTGTCCATCACAAAGCCCTGACCTCAATCCTATAGAACATTTGTGGGCAGAACTGAAAAAGCATGTGCGAGCAAGGAGGCCTACAAACCTGAGTTACACCAGCTCTGTCAGGAGGAATGTGCCAAAATTCACACAACTTATTGTGGGAAGCTTGTGTAAGGCTACCCAAAACGCTTGACCCAAGTTCAACAATTTAAAGGCAATACTACCAAATACTAATTGAGTATGTAAACTTCTGACCAACTGGGAATGTGATGAAAGAAATAAAAGCTTAAATAAATCATTCGCTATTATTCTTGCATTTCACATTCTTAAAATAAAGTGGTGATCCTAACTGACCTATGACAGGGACTTTTTACTAGGATTAAATGTCAGGAATTTTGAAAAACTGAGTTTAAATGTATTTGGCAAAGGTGTATGTAAACTTCTGACTTCAACTATATGAATTATGGTTGGAAGTATGATCATATCTCTAAACATTTGTGTAAATGAGACTGACAAATTGATGGAAGATGTTGTGATTAACAACTGATTTGTGTCTCTGTCTATTGATGTTCAGGTGTTCCTTGTAAAGAAAATAACAGGGCCTGATGCTGGACAGCTCTATGCTATGAAGGTGCTGAAAAAGGCCACATTGAAAGGTACACTAGTGCACAGTTTTTTTTTTTTGTGAATTTGTTTATATTGAATATAGAGAACTACTTTACAACTACAGTGTCTATCTTTCTTGTTGAATTCTATATAGCCGGATTTCACTTATTATTCTTATCACGTATAACCAGTGCGAGATAGGGTCCGGACTAAGATGGAGCGAGATATTTTGGTGGAGGTGAACCATCCTTTTATCGTCCGACTACATTACGGTGAGTTATCAGACATCTCACTAACCTGCCATATATATATATTTTTTTTTACGTCTGATGTAAAGAGAGATTATCAAAACTTACAGATGTGTTTTGAGTTGAACATGTACCCATGATTCTTCACAGCATTCCAGACAGAAGGGAAGCTGTACCTGATTCTGGACTTCCTCAGGGGTGGAGATTTATTCACACGGCTGTCCAAAGAGGTAAACCAAATTCTAATCCTGAGGGGGGTTTTCTACAATTTATAATTCTTTTACACTAAACACAAATATAAACGCAACATGTAAAGTGTTGGTCCTATGTTTCATGAGCTGAAATATAAGACCCCAGATGATGTTCATAAGCACAAATAGCTTATTTCTCCCAAAAAATGTCACAAAACACAATGCCAGAGATATCTCAAGTTTTGAGGGAGCGTGCAACTGGCATGCTGACTGCAGGAATGTCCACCAGAGTTGTTGCCAGAGAATTTAATGTTAATTTCTCTACCATAAGCCACCTCCAACGTCATTTTAGAGAATTTGGCAGCACATCCAACCGGCCTCACAACCGCAGACCACGTGTAACCATGCCAACCCAGGACCTCCACATCCGGCTTCTGCACCTGCTGAATGTTTGGGGAGGGGGGGGGGGTGCTGAGCAGTATTTCTGTCTGTAATAAGGCCCTTTTGTGGTAAAAATCTCATTCTGATTGAGTGGGCCTGGCTCCCCAGAGAGTGGGCCTATGCCCTCCAGGGCCCACTCATGAATGTGCCCTTGCTCAGTCATGTGAAATTCATAGATTAGGGCCTAATGAATTTATTGAAATTGCCTGATTTTCTTATATGAACTGTAGCTCAGTAAAATCTTTTAAATGGTTATTTTTGTTCAGTATATTTAGAAAAAGGACACATTTTGAATATTTTCTGTGTATTTTGTGTATCAGTAGGTACGTTATTTTAAATTAGCCTGTCTCCATACTCCCAGGTGATGTTCACAGAGGAGGATGTGAAGTTCTACCTGGCAGAGCTGGCTCTGGCACTGGACCATCTGCATGGCCTGGGAATCATCTACAGAGACCTTAAACCTGAGAAGTACCTATCACACTAATGCTATAAACATTGCTTATGCACATTAGGTACTTGTTTCTCTTCCAATCAGCAACCTGGAAAATACATGTGTATTATTCATATTTAAGCCAAACGTTATTTTGAGTCAAATCAATTTGGAGCGTAGAAGGGACAATGTTATATACTGTTTATTTACTGTGTGAGTTTCTGCTGGTGGATGTTGTTTTCCTCTCTGACTGAGAGCACTCTGTCCTTTCAGCATCTTGTTAGATGAGCAGGGACATATCAAACTCACTGGTGAGTAATGCTCTGCTTCTATTAAATATTCATGCTTCATATTCACACTTAGCCTGACTCATTCACCAAGCACAATAGGAAAGCACTGCTAGTCATATTAATACCTTTGCATGTCATTTTAGGAGCCCTCAGTTTGCCTATGTACAGTTTTCTGCTTGATTATGAATAGAATTTAAGCACAGGCTAATTTTGCTGCCCTTTGTTTGTTCCAGACTTCGGCCTGAGTAAAGAGTCCATTGATCATGAAAACAAGGCCTACTCTTTCTGCGGAACAGTGGAGTACATGGCACCAGAGGTCGTGAACCGCCGAGGACACACCCTTAGTGCAGACTGGTGGTCCTACGGCGTGCTCATGGTGAATGCTTGTTGCTCTTTTATTACTCTGGGATGTGTTCAAATATCTGACTGGTATCAAGTGTGCCTTCATATCTGCCTGTATGGGCCAATGTGTCCAATGGCTGACAGGACCACTGTTTTCGTCTTCCCCAGTTTGAGATGTTGACAGGAACACTGCCTTTCCAAGGGAAGGATCGGAAGGAAACCATGACCATGATACTGAAGTGCGTCCTCCCTCAACATGTCCCATTCTCTTGTACCAGTTTTACCAGGCTGTTAAAATTGTTAGCCATAATTTGTTCTTCATCTACCATCATACTTTTTTTGTTTGCACTGCAGGGCCAAGCTGGGAATGCCACAGTCCTTGAGTCAAGAGGCCCAGTCTCTCCTACGTAACCTGTTCAAACGCAACCCAGGCAACAGACTGGGTAATCAATATCATCACTAAAATTGTATGTTCTGCTGTGTCTTGTAACTAATGGGTGGCTCAAATAAAACACACTCAAACGGAAAAACGCTAGTCCGACTTTACTGAAACATCACCGAATGTTTGAACAACTGCAATCCTATTACCCCAGCTGTTCTGATGTGATGTGTGTGGTTTTTGTTGTTCACAGGTGCTGGTCCAGACGGGGTGGAAGAGATCAAGAGACATTTCTTCTTTTCCACTATTGACTGGAATGTAAGTTTTTGGCTATTCAGATGTGTACCATCTGCCTACTACGCTGTCCTTATGTATTATACATGTATTTTTGTGTTTTTAACATATACGTTTAGGTTTATTCCATTTAGCATCCCTTTTTCTTGGTATGCCTGTAGAAATTATTCAGGAGAGAAATCCATCCCCCCTTTAAACCTGCGAGTGGCAGACCTGATGACACTGTCTACTTTGACTCTGAATTCACTGCAAAAACTCCACGAGGTAAATAAAAGGTTCTTGTTTGGCGCTTTTACAATACACAGTTTCATAATCTGAACAGTGTTATTGGCGGCAGGTAGCCTAGCGTTTAGCGTGTTGGGCCAGTAACCGAAAGGTTTCTAGTTTGAATCCCAGAGCCGACAAGATGAAAAATCTGTCTGTGCCCATTGCTCACAGAGTTGCCGTTGATGGTGGCTGACCCTGCCTGTGATCCCACTCTCCCAGGAATTGGGATATGCAAAAAACTCATTTCCAATTCACACGTGAAATAGGACAAATAAATGTGTAAGAACCATTTTGATGTGTGTTGTGGCTGTTTGGTCTTCTCACCACTAGAGAGCAGTCTCACTTGGGTTATGGGTCAGATGGTGGGTCAGGCGTATAGGGTCACAGGCAAACAGATAGTAGGGCTGCATGGGTGAATTGGGAGATTCACATGGTTTTTACCGCTAGTCAACCCGGATTACTCGACCACAAACCATCGCCATCAAGTGTAATCTGTCATCGTGTTATTTTATGAATTAAATGGGAACATCACCCAACGGTATATCACTCTTGCATCAAGTGGCGAATTGGAATTTAACAATAGCCAGAAGAATAAATACCCACTATCATTATAATTATTAATTGTGTCAATGAAAAGTAGCGAGTGGATTGACGTGAGGATTGTCCCTACAGACTCTCCTGGCTGTCCCCCGAGTGCCAACGCCCACCAGCTTTTCAGAGGCTTCAGCTTTGTGGCCATCTCGAAGGAGGAGAGTCAACCACCACAGACCACCAGCATGAACATGACCTCAATACAGGTACCAACACACATTATGGGGTATGATCTGCTGTTATTATATGGTTGTGTGTGAAAATAACAGAACTGGTCTCTGTATCTGAATCTTTGTCTTTTCAGCAACTCCACAGAAACGCAGCACCGTTTAGTGATGTATACGATGTGAAGGAGGACATCGGCGTGGGCTCTTACTCCATATGCAAACGCTGCGTTCAGAAGAGCAACAGTATGGAGTATGCTGTAAAGGTGAGTTGTAACACTGTCCTTAAACACGGTCAGTTTCTCCCTCTGGGGCTGCCCATGTTTAGAATGATTAACGGTCATTACTGATGTTATTATCTTAGATCATCAGTAAGGCCAAGAGGGACCCCACAGAAGAGGTGGAGATTATTCTGCGTTACGGACAGCACCCCAACATCATCACTCTCAAAGATGTGAGTCATTACATCCGCAGTATGCTCATGAAGCAAGCGACACTGTTTTGCTTTTGAGTCACAGTTGAAAGTTACAGCAAGATGGTGCTATTATTCTAGATTCACGTGTTTTGTTGTTTCATTGTTTGGCTAGTATGTCTATGTTCTGAGTGAGTTATGGGCATATTTTCTCTGACTAATTACGCCACCTGTCTCTGTTTTTTTTTTTTTTTGGTGATTGGGCTGAATACTCTTCTAATGACTCATGTTATTTGTGAGTATCTCTTGGTAACAGTGTGAGGTTGTGCTCTGTTGACTGTAGGTGTATGACGATGGGCGCTCCGTGTACCTGGTGACAGAGCTGATGAAAGGAGGGGAGCTGCTGGATAAGATCCTCCGACAGAAGTTCTTCTCTGAGAGGGAGGCCAGTGCTGTTCTCCACACCATCACCAAAACTGTGGAGTACCTGCATGTACAGGGGGTAAGCAATCACCATCACTATGATACATTACACTAATATACTATGCCTTCCATGTATGTATTATATTGTTTTTACTTAGAACACTTCGGTACTTTCAAAGCAACATATGCACCTTTTCCTGTATGTGACGATCCACTTATGATCTTGTCACATCATTTTAAAGACATACCTTATATCAATAACGCTTTATGGGTTTATAAGAATGCACATATATTTATTGAATTGAATGTGTTTACCTATGTCCTTCGTGCGGCCGACCGTTCGCCTGTAACGAGAGAAATGCATCTTAGAGTTTACGCCGACAGTCATTTTGGTTATGGGCGTGCCAACCATTTGTTTGTAGTGCTGGGCATGCTTTTTCTGAGCTAAGTGAACATTCGAGGGCACATGCCATGGTAATGTAATGGCTAGATTGAAGGTAAAGAATTGTTTGCAAAAAGTACCTGTTTTTCTCGTCGTTGAAGAGTTCTGTTAATTTATGTTCAGAGAATTAATGGACAAATGGGGGTGTGTTTGAGCGCATGGTTATTTAGGGTACGAGTAATGTGGTCGTAGCTTATTCCGGGGGACGTACATGTTTGTATCCCAGGTTATTGACGCTTAAAGAATGCTAGCACCTTTATTGAGATGTGTGCTGGTATAGGTACATATATTTAGGTGAACATTTCTGTATGGTATATCATGTGCTTTGAATGTTAATTGACCAGATATAGTATGTGTAAGGGTTTCCATTGGTATTGCTATAAGAAGCCTGTCCTCATTGAGGGACAGGACACGGAACAGTTTGGCATGCTGTTTGGTTTTGTTTGAGGAGCTCTATTTGATCCAGTTTATTTTTCTAAATACTTTACATTTTGCTGGCTATTATTATCTTCACTTGCAAGTAAAAAGCCTCACTCTGGGCAATAAAAATCCATTCATTTCATCGCTATTAAAGTCCTACTGCATGGTCAACCTCACACTATATAAGATATATGAGTTGGCCATCTATGAAATTTGACTCACTGACTTAGGATGTCACTGATTAAATATCTGTCCCCCTGCTCAGGTTGTCCACAGAGACCTGAAGCCCAGTAACATCCTGTATGTGGATGAGTCTGGAAACCCAGAGTCCATCCGGATCTGTGACTTTGGCTTTGCCAAACAGCTGAGAGCTGAAAACGGGCTCCTGATGACTCCGTGTTACACGGCCAACTTTGTCGCTCCCGAGGTGTCTCTTCTACATGTTTCTGTGACTAGTACCTGCATCCTCAGCTAATGTTTGTCTGCTGTATAACTAGTCTGTGTTTTCAGTTTTCAATATGTTTGTCTAGTATGTGACACAATGTTCTTTGCTTTCTGTATTCTAATGCAGTGTGCAATACTTAATGTTGTTGTTAGGTGCTGAAGAAACAGGGCTATGATGCAGCGTGTGATATCTGGAGTCTGGGAGTACTGCTCTACACAATGCTTACTGGGTATGTGTGCTCTATCAACTGTAATGCAGGCAATAGTCAATGATGTGCAATACAATTTAAGAGGACCAATTAAGTACTTTCATTTGTTAGAGGTCCTTTTGAAGTATGTGTTTTTCTTGATGTTTCAGGTTCACTCCTTTTGCCAATGGACCAGAAGATACTCCTGAAGAGGTCTTAGCTCGGATTGGCAGTGGAAAGTTCTCTCTGACAGGCGGATACTGGAACTCTGTCTCAGCGGAGGCCAAGGTATGTCTGGAACATCGGTTGGACGACAGCACTGTGCATTCCATAGTATCCAATTACTCTATGATAATAGTTTCCAAAGTATATACTTTGTTCCTAGCACATTGCACTTGCTGTTGTAGTAATGGCAGTTAATGCACAAACTGAACTTTGGAATTGCTTTCTTTAGGACCTCGTGTCAAAGATGCTGCATGTGGACCCCCACCAGAGGCTAACTGCTGCTCAGGTGCTGCGACACTCCTGGATAGTACACAAGGACCGGTTGCCCAAGTACCAGCTCAATAGACATGATACCCCTCATTTGGTCAAGGTAACAATAAAACTTTATTCAATCCACTAAAGTCTCTCTTCTCTGCCACTCTGAAAGAAAGTCTCTGCTGGGTATTATTACATTTAAGACTCCAAGACTTTTCTCCTTTTCCTCCTACAGGGTGCGATGGCAGCCACTTACTCTGCTCTGAACATGCATGTTCCCCCTGTGCTGGACCCTGTAGGACACTCCTCATTAGCTCAACGAAGAGGAGTGAAGAAGTTGACTTCCACAGCCCTGTGAATCCATCTGCCACTACTATCAATCTCACCTGTTTAATGCTACTGCACCAGTGCATTCGTGAGTTTTAACTCCAGCTGTGTTAGAAGAACAGTGTGTAAGACCAAAAAGGAACTTGACAATGTATTTGCGTGTACAATCTTCACTGCCCACAGATCAAGAGTTACAAGACTGTATATATTATTTTATGAAAATTATATATATTTACCAGAAAAAAAAATAGAATTAACTGTACGGATTCCTATAGGTCTGTTTAAACAGAGATTGAGTTAAGCACTGTGGGATGAAGGGGTTTATAGAGGATTACAAGGATGTTTCCTCCAATTGCATGGAGCACAAGATGGCAAAAGCCAGTCTCACCCCCCCCCCCCCCCCCAACAACCTATGCACTTGTGTAAATCTGAGAAGATACGGTAGGTACTCAATATGGGCTATTGCTTATACCCATCTATTGGGCAAACTCCTCAATTCTACAACAATCAGTTTACCAAGACACTTTCAAACCTGGGGGGAGAAAATGTGCTCACCTCTGCTGCTGCACTTTCTCTCAGACCTTTGTGTTGGGGCAGGGGTCAAAAGTTTTTTTTTTGCTTTACTCAGTCTACATTTTTTTGTCCTTCTCATGATTTATAAAGGGAAACACGTGAACAAGGGATATACTTATAGCAATTAGGATTACTTTTACAGTCTAATTTTAAGAGCCTATTAAGAATGTAATTTTGTATGTGGATGAATGAAACATTTTCTACTTGGTGTGCATGATTGAGGCCACAGGACAGCTTTGTTTTAAAGGGAAGGGCTTTCCAAGAAGCTGCTGTGAAATGTAACATGCTAGATGGAGGTGAGAATAGACACTGTATTTCCCCTCTGCTTTGGCATCTGTCTATCCATGTTTAACAGATGAAAAAAACATTCTCAGGTGTGGTCCAGGCAAGTGTCTGCAGCTTATTTTGTAACTTAATTTTTTTTTGAAATTATCATGAATAAATAAATATACAATCAAATGTATCAGTATTGTATTATTTCCTCCACTGAAAGCCACAATGTAGGAGACCAGAACCACTTTTTAGAAAAGACTGCTGCTTCACGCAAGGGCAGTATGGTGTCACAAGAGGAAGAGGTTTCGCAAGAAAAAAGTATATCTGGCTAAACTTAGTTAAGGAGATGGGAAACTCAATTGGATTGGTATTAACGCCCATTGTGTAGTTTGCTCATTCGTCGTCAATAGGACGAACAATGCATTCTGAGCTATAGGGAGAGATCTCCTTCACGGAGAGAATGGGAGTCAATTGGGCGCTTGCTCCAGAAAAACAACATGAGCATGAATTTCGTGAAAAAGAAGTAGAACATTAAATATTTTCCCGAGATAGCTAACTTGTTTTCTGTCATATCATATAGATTTGGAATCGTGACATTACATACTTTCGAGGAAAAAAAGGCAGATTTTTTGATTTAACCTAACTTTTAGAAGGGATTAAGTGAGGATGACTTTAGCAACCTCGTGACGTCGCAGTACAACGTGAACACGATTGGTCGACAGTCCGCTGGTTGGGGCGTTATACGGTCCTCTATTCATTGATCAAGGAGATTCCCATCTCCTTTCTCTAATATCTCTGGTTTAGCTAGCTAACTTTGTAAAGAGTGTGTGACATCGTCAACGATTGGTTTCCATTCCATTTGAATAAAACTAGCTAGTTAATTTGTTACGGAAAAAACAGGGCTCGTTTAAAGAAGTCTGTTCGTTTGGGAATATGCCGAAGAATAAAGGTACGCATCAAATATGTTGTCTTTGGTTGTTATTCCATTTCAGGGGTGGTTTATGCTAGCTAGCTAGCTTCCCGGCCCATGCTTAGCAACGTAACCGGAGGAAGGTACGGTATGGCATTGAACAAGTATTGAAAGCGTGGAAACGTTAACCTTAGTTACAACCATCCTCGTTGTTTATTTAAGCGTAATTAGACTATTAAAAACATAAGGAATTCAAATGGCGATTATCCAGCTAAGTGAACTGCCTTGCATGCTTTTGTCACATTCTGTTGCGCCGCAGAATGACTACCATCAACTAGTGGTAGGCCAACAATATCCCTGCCCAGCGGTTTCCATCATCTTGAGCCTCTGCCTTAATCGCGGTCACATTTAGTTAACTACCACATGTAAAATGGGTTAGTTAATCTTTGTAGCTAGATAACAGGCATGTGGTTGGTTTATTTATCTGTATTTATTTGTCTTATGATGCCCAATGAAAGGTGGAATTGGAATTACAGTTACCAGTGCCACATGTTTACTATCTATCATCTCATTACAGGTAAGGGAGGAAAGAATCGGCGACGTGGTAAGAACGAGAATGAATCAGAAAAGAGAGAGCTGGTATTTAAAGAGGATGGCCAAGGTGAGTGCATGGACCCCCTTCAACTTTATTTAACCTGTACATTTAGCAAGCAGGTTTTGACATTGCTGTCAATCTGGCCTGCTCCGTGAGGAGGCAAAGGGGGCTTAACCCACTCAATTGAAACGTGTGCCTCCACAGTTTTAGTTTTATGTCCCTATATAAAAAAATACCAAAGTTAAAATGAGTGAGTGACAGGTTGTCACGAAATCTGTATCAGCACCATGGACAGGAAAAAAAGTGGGGGGGAAATGCTGCTCATCTGTGGTAGGCTATGTGAATAACGAGATACGCCTCCACCTGTAATATTTTAATTCATAAGGACGGGGTCAAGTTTACAGCTAAAGCTGCTTTCCTCAACTCTGCCCCACCAATACAGAGTTAGCTCTAACTAGCTAATCTGCCACTGCCACGATGGATATCAGAAATGAAACCACTAAGGTCGTTGTCAAGCCAGGCAGAAAATATGCTGCCAAACTCGCACTAGTTTACCCCCCTCCACAAAAAAACGTACATCTTTTTTAATATGCCAGGTAGGCTACACTGGTTGTAAAGTGAATTACTGTGCATACCTTTATGAATTTATCCATAAATATAGCAGTGCGAAAGCTGGGATCCTCTTTTAAATGGTGGCCTGTCAGATCTCATAAACATTGATGAAAGTTACAAGTGTTAAACATACAATTAAAGAAACTTCTCTTTAATGCAACCTCTGTGTCAGATTTCAAAAAAGTTTTACGGTAAAAGCACACAATGGAATTATGTTAGGTCAGTGCCTAGCCACAGAAAACCATACAGCCATTTTCCAACCAAGGAGAGGTGTCACAAATAGCGTTACAAATATTCACTTACCTTTGATGATCTACATCGGAATAAACTCCCAGGAATCCCAGTTCCACAAATGTTTGTTTTGTTCAATAAAGTCTGTAATTTATGTCCAAATACCTCCTTTTTGTTTGCGTTTAGTCCAGTAATCCAAATGCACAATGCGCGGGCACTAAGTCCAGACAAAAAGTCAAAGTTCCATTAACGTTAGTAGGAACATGTCAAATGATGTATAGAATCAATCTTTAGGATGGTTTTTATCATAAATCTTCAATAATATTCCAACCAGACAATTCCTTTTGTCTTTAGAAATTAAAGGGAACGGAGCTCGTGGCCATGCGCAAGACTTAGCTAATGACTTTCAGCCAGGACCCTGATTCAAACAGCTCTTATTCGCTCCCCCTTCATAGTAGAAGCCTGGGAGGATATTGACCTCATCCCGTCAGAGGATGCCTGGTTATTGCTTTCCACCTGGCTACCCCTACCCCGGCCTACATCTCAGCACCCCCTGCAGCAACTGGCCCAAGCCCCCCCCTTCACCCAAATCCAGACAGCTGATGTCCTGCAGAATCTGGATCCCTATAAATCAGCTGGGCTAGACAATCTGGACCCTCTCTTCCTAAAATTATCTGCCGCCATTGTCGCAACTCCTATTACTACTCTGTTCAACCTCTTTCGTATCGTCTGAGATTCCTAAAGATTGGAAAGCAGCCGTGGTCAAAGTGAACAAACAGATCGCCGACCATCTCGAATCCCACCGTACCTTCTCCGCTATGCAATCCGGTTTCCGAGATGCTCACGGGTGCACCTCAGCCATGCTCAAAGTCCTAAACGATATCATAACCACCATTGATTTATTTTTATTTTTTTACAGTACTGTGTAGCCGTCTTCATCGATCTGGCCAAGGCTTTCGACTCTGTCAATCACCGTATTCTTAACGGCAGACTCAACAGCCTTGGTTTCTGTAATGACTGCCTCGCCTGGTTCACCAACAACTTCTCAGACAGAGTTCAGTGTGTCAAATCGGAGGGCCTGTTGTCCGGACCTCTGGCAGTCTCTATGGGGGTGCCACAGGGTTCCATTCTCGGGCCGACTCTTTTCTCTGTATATATCAATGATGTCGCTATTGCTGCGGGTGATTCTTTGATCCATTTCTACGCAGACACCATTCTGTATACATCTGGCCCTTCTGTGTTAACAAACCTTCAAACAAGCTTCAATGATATACAACACTCCTTCCGTGGCCTGCTCTTAAATGCTAGTAATACTAAATGCATGCTCTTCAACCGATAGGGGCCCACACCCGCCCGCCTAGCATCACTACTCTGGATGGTTCTGACTTAGAATATGTGGACAATTATAAATAACTAGATGTCTGGCTAGACTGGGATCTATCCTTCCAGACTCATTAAGGATCTCCAATCCAAAATTAAATCTAGACTCGGCTTCCTATTTCGCAACAAAACCTCCTTCACTCATGCTGCTAAACATACCCTTGTAGAACTGACTATCCTACCGACCCTTGACTTCAGCGATGTCATTTACAAAATGGCCTCCAACACTCTACTCAGCAAACTGGATGCAGTATATCACAGTGGATGCAGTGTACTCACCATTGCGACCTGTCTGCTCTCTTTGGCTGGTCCTTGCTACATATTCGCTGCCAAACCCACTGACTCCAGGTCATCTAGAAGTCTTTGCTCTGTAAAGCTCTGCCTTATCTCAGCTCACTGGTCACCATAGCAACATCCACCCGTAGCCCGTGCTCCAGTAGGTATATTTCACTGGTCATCCCCAAAGCCAACATCTCCTTTGGCCACCTTTCCTTCCAGTTCTCTGCTGACAATGACTGGAACAAATTGCGAAAATCACTGAAGTTGGAGACTTATATCTCCAACAAGCATCGGCTGTCCGAGCAGCTTAACGATCGCTGCAGCTGTAAATAGCCCATCCAACCTACTATCTACCTCATCCCCATATTTGTTTTTCTGCTCTTTTGCACAGCAGTATTTCTACTTGCACAACCTCATCTGCACATCTATCACTCCAGTGTTAATTGATACATTTTAATTACTTCACCACTATGGCCTATTTATTGCCTTACCTCCTTACTTAATTTGCACACACTGTATACATATGTTCTATTGTGTTATTGACTGTGTTTGTTTATCCCATGTGTAACTGTTGTTTTTATCGCACTGCTTTACTTTATCTTGGCCAGGTCGCAGTTGTAAATGAGAACTTGTTCTCAACTGGCCTACCTGGTTTAATAAGGTGAAATAAATAAAGGCTACTAATGACCATCAGCGGCATCAGAGTGCAGTTTTGGAGTAGCCTAGTTACCGTGACTCAACGGTCATGTGGAATTTGACTTCGGTCATGACTGGTGACTGCCGGTGTAATACGGTCACTGTAACCAGGGAGTAGGGCGGTTAACAGTTCAGCTTTTACATTTGAGCCACCTCGTGACCCCCTCTATATGAATTGACTAACTGGCTGAACTTCTGTTGTAATCTAGAATATGCACAGGTGATTAAGATGTTGGGTAATGGACGACTGGAAGCTATGTGTTTTGATGGAGTCAAGCGACTATGCCACATCCGAGGAAAGCTACGTAAAAAGGTAATGGTGTACACAGTAGCCTATATAGTAGTGCCATTAGTCACAATATCCACCACGTGTTTTGGCAAATAGCTGTAGACTGAAGCTAATTGAGATCTTACGTGTACTGTATAAATGCAATCCAATGCCATTATCCTTTACACTCCATTTCCACAATGCTTTGGGTTTGACATGAGGGTTGACAGACTCTTCTACCTGATTAGTTTGTCTCTATGCTGGAAATATTACAGTTTCCATACTCCAAGCTGTCCTTGCTGACATCTTGTTCTTCGCTCCTGGGCAGGTTTGGATCAATACTTCAGACATAATCCTTGTGGGACTTCGAGATTACCAGGTAATATTAATAAAAAATGTGCAGTGTATTTTTTTAAATGATAATACAACCCAAGGTACTAGGAGGCCCAACGTTCGAAGAATATGTCCTAATGGTTACATTCTTCCCTGAAGGACCAAAAAGCCGATGTTATCCTGAAGTACAATGCAGACGAGGCCAGGAGTTTGAAGGCCTATGGGGAGCTTCCTGAACATGGTAAGTATCTTGGGCCACTAAAAAGGAGAGGGAATCAGGGAGGTTAATAGCATCTAACCTAAGACTAAAATGAAATAAAGCCAGGAATGGAGAATTGTCTTGCTTCAAATTATAGGCACATGTTCACTCTTTAATTATATACATACATACATACATACATACATACATACATACATACATACATACATACATACATACGTTTATTAATTGTGACTATCTTTTAACACCCTAGCTAAAATCAATGAGACTGACACATTTGGACCTGGCGACGATGAGGATATTCAGTTTGATGACATTGGAGATGACGACGAGGACATTGATGATGTAAGTAGAGGATTCCTCTTGTTAGTTACAAGGGAAGCCATCCATATGTAATAATTGGTGTGATGCAGTCAATCAACTGAAATCACATCCAATTGAGTGAAATGCTTTTTGCTCTGTCCATTTTGCTTGAGTTCTTTGTCTGCTTTTGGGTCAGGTAACTTGGTAACGTATGTCTCTCCCCTTCCACTCAGATCTGAATCAGAACTATTGTGTGCCAAGTCGTTTATGCAGAGGAAAGTGGACAGTTCTATACTGGCAGAGGCAGTGCAACCTTGTCAACAACTCCCTGCTTCCTCAAGTCCGTTGAGGCAGCTCATTTCCCTTCTCTTGAGACTGCTTTAAGCCTGGAATCTGTCACTGAGAACATCAGCACACCTACTTTAGTTCACACACTTCATATTTTTGTTAGTTGTAATGTATTTTTATTCCATCATGTGGAATATACCCTCAAACTACAGAACAACAGAGTTTACAATAAAAACTTGAATCATTTTATGTTTGGTCTGGAGATTTGTCGAAAACAAAGGATCCCTCCCCCTTTTTTTATTTTATTTTTACCAATGTTTGTTTTCTTGATTTTGATTATCAATAAAATAAGTATCTTATGTGATAATTTCTATATGCTTTTTTTTTCAATCAAAGAACATTAGGTCTGGCAACAGAAGTCTCTCACTTTGTAAAAATGGTGAAAGCAGGTATCACTCATGTTCCTGACATGTTGGTAAACCTTTTAGCCTAGTCAGGATTTGAGCATGCTGGAGAAATATTGGGCTTCTTTGACATTTCAGCCGACAGTGCAGGCAACTGCCAGATCTACAAAGAACCTTGCATCATAAATAACTACATGATTATTTGTGGATCAGTCAATTTATCCATGATACATTACGGTTTAGATCCTGTTGAACACTGCCATTCTCTAAGCTTTTGTTTTTTTTGTGGAAGCCCAGAACTTGGCTGGCTTTGCTATGAAGTCAGACTAACAGTAGGTAAGCCCATCTACCATAAAGCGACCTCCGCAGAATACCCAGTGTCGCTCGGATGCTGTCACCACGTTATCCATGCTTATTTCATTTCTGGGCAGAGGGGTTGAAAGGCACGTCTACTATAAAGTTTGATGCTGAGTTCTGTTCTTCCCTTCTAGTTGAGTCTTAATTGTGTTAAGGATCGGACCCTTTTTTTCAATATTAGCCTAAAATGACATACTCAAATCTAACTGCCTGAGCTCAGGACCTGAAGCAAGGATATGCATATTCTTGATACAATTTGAAAGGAAACACTGTAAATTTGAAATTAATGTAGGAGAATATAACGCATTAGATCTGGTAAAAGTACAAATACAAAAACATTTTCTTCCCCCATCTTTGAAATGCAAGAGAAAGGTCCGTCTATTATTCCAGGTTAGGTGCAATTTAGATTTTGTCCGCTAGATGGCAGCAGGGTATGTGCAAAGTTTTTAGACTGATCTATTGCGTTTCTGTTCAAAATGTATCTAGTCTGCCCAAATGTACCTAATTGATTTATTTTATTTTACCTTTAACTAGGCAAGTCAATTAAGAACAAATTCTTATTTTCAATGACGACCTAGGAACAGTGGGTTAACTGCTTTGTTCAGGAGCAGAAAAACTTTTTTTTTTACCTTGTCAGCTCGGGGATTGAAACTTGCAACCTTTCGGTTACTAGTCCAACGCTCTAACCACTAGGTTACCTGCCACCCAATTTATCAATTTAAGTTCATAACTGTGCACTCCTAACAATAGCATGTTATTATTTCACTGTAATAGCTACTGTAAATTGGACAGTGCAGTTAGATTGTCCCAATGGAACACACTATGGTACGTCAATCCAGAGCATACCAAACATGCTCAACGGGTGACATGTCTGGTGAGCATGCAGGTCATGGAAAAACTGGGACATTTTCAGCTTTCAGGAATTGTGTACAGATCCTTGCAACACTGGGCCTTGGATTATCATGCCTAAACGTGATGGTGGCGGATAAATGGCACAACAATGGGCTTCAGGTCTCGTCATGGTATCTCTGCATTTAAATTGCCATAGATAAAATGCAATAGTGTTCGTTGTCTGAAACTTATGCCTGCCCATAGCATAACCCCACCGCTACCATGGGGCACTCTGTTCACAACGTTGACATCAGCAAACTGCTCACCCACATATGTATGTGCCATGCATGTACATGGTCTACGGTTGTGAGGCCTGTTGGGACGTACTGCCAAATTCTCTAAAACAACGTTGCTGGCAGCTTATGGTAGAGAAATTAACATTAAATTCTCTGGCAACAGCTCTTTTGGACATTCCTGCAGTCAGCATGCCAACTGTACGCTCCCTCAAAACTTGAGACATCTGTGGCATTGTGTTGTGTGACAACTGCACATTTTAGAGTGGCCTTTTATTGTCCCCAACACAAGGTGCACCTGTAGTATGATCATTACGTTTAATCAGTTTCTTGATATGCCACACCTGTCAGGTGGATGGATTATCTTGGCAAATGAGAAATGTTCATTAACAGGGTTGTAAACAAATTTGCACACAACATTCTAGAGAAATAAGCTTTTTGTGCATATGGAACATTTCTGGGATATTTTATTTCAGCTCATGAAACATGGGACCAACACTTGACATGTTTATTTTTGTTCAGTATAGTTATTTAATGGCAACGTTTAAAGCTATTGAACGCAATTCAATACTTAGTTTTGACTTCATGAATTGAATTAGGCTACAGTTGGTTCTTCCATCAATGATGCAGTTTTCGGTTTGGCTATTTGTCTCAAGTGGATGTGGCAGTTGTAGCTTGTATGGCGCCCTGGGCGACTCCCCCCTCCCCCAGCGCCCGCAAGATGCTAAATCCGCTACTGATTTGTATTAGTCTATAAATAAATATCTTTGCCAAAATTCGTCATCTCTCCCATGTCTTATTCGACTAGTATTTTTGAAAGTGTAAGGATAATAATTCAGCCATAGTTGTTCTGACATGTTTATTGCTTGACAACATTTTATTCCCTCTGTTTAATATAACACACATACATTCTTTATTAATTTCGGTTGCCGATCCTGACGAAGTTTGTTCTATAGAAAGTACTTGAATCTGATGTTTGCTACAAAATTAAGGAAACTAGAAAGGGGGGGGGGGATTCTGGCAGGGAAGAGATTTTCGGCACACCGGCGGGCGAAGCGCTGCTGCGCTGTCGAATATTCATCATTTCCATCCAGTACGCCCTGAACTGGAGCGCATCATTTTCTCTCCGTCTGCCAACAGTTAACCGAGGATATCAGCTACGATCACACGTTACCTTCAAAATAGCAAACTTAATAGTAGCCTATGGTCTCATTCAGTAACCGCATTCATCCGAATACCCTCCTGCTCTCCTGACCGCCTGTGCACCGTTAGCATTCCGGGCGAGCATACATATTGATTGCTGAGGCAGTGGAAAACGGATAGGCCTTACATCCCCTGATATAGTAGCCTATGTTCTCCTCCTGCGCCTGAATGTAGAAGCTGGCGATGCTGTTTCCCTAGACTTGATTTGGAGCCTTTCGCTGCGGGGTTTTTACGACATTTCATACATACGTTTGGTGGCATCCGCCGGTGACTACGAAGATGGCGGAGACGGCAGTCAATGCAGCATCCAGTGGTGCCTTGACAGGTAAACTGGGTAAAAGACGAACGGTCTATTGTTAACAATATCCAATGTTCCTCTTCATATTTTTTTTTTTGCTATGACATTTCTGTTACCTCAAATTGTGCATTTCACTTCATCCTCTAGCATAGGCTTTAATCAAGCCGAGCCGAGGCCATTTGTATTGTTTGCTTTTATGGCCAGCTGTCTAAATAAAAGCTGAATAGCCTAGTTGTTAAATCATCAAGATGCAGAACGACAACACGCACCTTTTTAATTGCCAAATTGATTGGCTCTGTCAAAGGCTACATTTCGCGTATTTATATGTTTTGTTCTATTTTTAACCCGCATAACCTAGATGTCGGTGTCCAAGGATGTTTTTCTGTCGCTGGTACCAAAGTTATTATAGTAAACTAAAATGGAAACGAAAACCAATCATGAAAAAACGATTTAGTAAACTGAAATAAAATAATTAATAAACCCGTTTGAAAAATCTTTAACTCCAAAACTAACTAAAATAAAAACCATAATGAAAATGTTTTATTTTGGGGGATGGGGGGGTTCAAGCTACTGAATCTGGTGGGTAAATGCGGCCAGGAGATGGCGATGTTTCAAACAGATCTGACTTGTGCGTCACTATCACTACACTGTAACAACTGTAATTCATATTGTAATTTGGAGTATTATCAACAGGAAAATACGGTGAAAAGTTTTATCGCAGCATACTGTAAATGATGGTACATTTTGGGAAGTAATGGTGAACGGGGAAGTAATTGCTGTATTTTGAATGGTACTGTTATTCTATCACACAGAATACAGTAGAATACCTGATTCTTGAAGTGCCGAAAACCTTAAACTTTTTAAACCATACCAATTTAACTGGTATGTGGTAGGGCGGGCGCACAATTGGCCCAGCATCATTGAGGTTTGGCCGGAGTAGGCCGTTATTGTAAATAAGAATTTGTTCTTACCTGACTTGCCTAGTTAAATGAAGATAAAATAAAGTGGTGCCCCATTATTTTGCCCTTCCGGTGCTGCCAGTTTGGAAGCCTTTGTTAATACCTCTGGAAGTGTACGTGATATAAAACACAATATTCATTGATATTCTGTAACATGTAAACACATTACCTATAGTAGCCAACCTGCTTGCACCAATCCCATGTCATTGCAGTAATATACTGTGGAATACAAATCCCATCTCCCCTCAATTAATTTTATTGATCCATTCATTTATGCATTCATTACGATTACAGTAAAAACATTTTTTTTTTACAGTAAATCGTCTAGGTAAACTGTTTAGTAGTACATGAAAGTAGAACCTTATTTGATTTGATTCTTCTTACATGTACTATTAAAGTTAAAAAAGCAGTAGATCGATGTTAACATGGGTGAGAGAGTTTCCACCCTATTTTTTGGGGTACCAGTCTCGACGCTATTCCCTTTAAATCCAAGTCACATTGAGATTTACTTTATCATTTAAACCTGACCTATGACCTGACCCATCACCTTATTAATTGCTTAACTATTACTGCTCCACAGTTGCAAGAAGTGACAACTATATTTTAATAGAAATAAGAACACAACTGTAATAAACTTGGTTGGTACCAATGTGAGCAAAAAAGTGTGATTTGTACTCAAAAAGTCCAGAATGTAGCCTTGAATTTAGGGATGATCAAAAGCATATAGCTGCATCTGGGTTTTGAGGCCTTATTGTTATGGAGTGGAAACATATTTAAAGAGGGGCATTAAACATGGATTCTCACCAGCACACAACGTCACAGGCCTTTCATCAATGGTTAAAGACATGTGACAGGTGTTAGTAGCCTACCTGTACGGCCGGTCCTGGCCATATAAGTCTATAGCCTACTCTAAAAACAGGATATGGAGAGTCCCAATCAAAAGTGCTTTCTAATTAATAGGCTTACTCTGGGTCTGGAAAAGGACCCCTCACTTCCTAGGTTAGTTCCTAGTTTCCTAGTACAACCCAATGTTGTGATTTGATGGGTCGCTCCTTGACTGGGAGCTGTTTTAGATTTTGGTGAGTGATGCAGAAGTAACAGGGCCAGATTATGGCTGCTGTGTTTAATCTAGTCCAGAATAAATCAATGGCCTGGCTGCCATCTATCCTAGATTTACAGTGGGGCAAAAAAGTATTTAGTCAGCCACCAATTCTGCAAGTTCTCCCACTTAAAAAGATGAGATATACCTGTAATTGTCATCATAGGTACACTTCAACGATGACAGACAAAATGAGAGAAAAAAATTCCAGAAAATCACATTGTAGGATTTTTAATGAATTTATTTGCATATTATGGTGGAAAATAAGTATTTGGTCACCTACAAACAAGCAAGATTTCTGGCTCTCACAGACCTGTAACTTCTTCTTTAAGAGGCTCCTCTGTCCTCCACTCGTTACCTGTATTAATGGCACCTGTTTGAACTTGTTATCAGTATAAAAGACACCTGTCCACAACCTCAAACATTCACACTCCAAACTCCACTATGGCCAAGACCAAAGAGCTGTCAAAGGACACCAGAAACAAAATTGTAGACCTGCAGCAGTCTGGGAAGACTGAATCTGCAATAGGTAAGCAGCTTGGTTTGAAGAAATCAACTGTGGGAGCAATTATTAGGAAATGGAAGACATACAAGACCACTGATAATCTCCCTCCAATCTGGGGCTCCCACGCAAGATCTCACCCCGTGGGGTCAAAAGGATCACAAGAACGGTGAGCAAAAATCCCAGAAACACACGGGGGGACCTAGTGAATGACCTGCAGAGAGCTGGGACCAAAGTAACAAAGCCTACCATCAGTAACACACTACGCCGCCAGGGACTCAAATCCTGCAGTGCCAGATGTGTCCCCCTGCTTAAGCCAGTACATGTCCAGGCCCGTCTGAAGTTTGCTAGAGAGCATTCGGATGATCCAGAAGAAGATTGGGAGAATGTCATATGGTCAGATGAAACCAAAATATAACTTTTTGGTAAAAACTCAACTCGTTGTGTTTGGAGGATAAAGAATGCTGAGTTGCATCCAAAGAACACCATACCTACTGTGAAACATGGGGGTGGAAACATCACGCGGCACGGTAGCCTAGTGGTTAGAGCGTTGGACTAGTAAACGAAAGGTTGCAAAATCAAATCCCCGAGCTGACAAGGTACAAATCTGTCGTTCTGCCCCTGAACAGACAGTTAACCCAGTGTTCCTAGGCCGTCATTGAAAATAAGAATTTGTTCTTAACTGACTTGCCTAGTAAAATAAAGGTTAAAAAAAAAATGCTTTGGGGCTGTTGTTCTGCAAAGGGACCAGGACGACTGATCCGTGTAAAGGAAAGAATGAATGGGGCCATGTATCGTGAGATTTTGAGTGAAAACCTCCTTCCATCAGCAAGGGCATTGAAGATGAAACATGGCTGGGTCTTTCAGCATGACAATGATCCCAAACACACCGCCCGGGCAACAAAAGGAGTGGCTTCGTAAGAAGCATTTCAAAGTCCTGGAGTGGCCTAGCCAGTCTCCAGATCTCAACCCCATAGAAAATCTTTGGAGCGAGTTGAAAGTCCGTGTTGCCCAGCAACATCCCCAAAACATCACTGCTCTAGAGGTGATCTGCATGGAGGAATGGACCAAAATACCAGAAACAGTGTGTGAAAACCTTATGAAGACTTACAGAAACGTTTGACCTCTGTCATTGCCAACAAAGGGTATATAACAAAGTATTGAGAAACTTTTGTTATTGACCAAATACTTATTTTCCACCATAATTTGCAAATAAATTCATTAAAAATCCTACAATGTGATTTTCTGGATTTTTATTTTCTAATTTTGTCTGTCATTGTTGAAGTGTACCTATGATGAAAATTACAGGCCTATCTCATCTTTTTAAGTGGGAGAACTTGCACAATTGGTGGCTGACTAAATACTTTTTTGCCCCACTGTATTTACCTGTCTTCAAATTTTTTCTTCTTCATGTGTTTGCCTCTTTCTCCCGCCAAAGGATTGACTCAACCATCAGTTGCAGAGAAGAGATCCCAAAGCAACGGCCATGGCTCCCCAGCCCGTGTGGCACTCTATCCAGGGAGCCTAGCTGCGAAACACAGTAAGATGCCGATGGCTCACCCACACTCTTAACATTTTAAAAGGATTGACTTTGGCGCTTATCTGAATTGGAAAGATACTTCAGAGAATTACTTCCATAATTACAACAATCACAATTTACCATGGCAGAATTGGGTAGATTTGAATTCTTTGGTACTTGCGTGTCAAGGGGAGTCATTTTATTGAGTCATTTTATAATTTTAAGGATTACTTTTTTTTTAAGGACACTTTTTTTTTCCAAGAAGATGTTTTTCAAGATTCCTACAGTGACCACAATAAAAGCACAATTAAATGTTTATAATGTGAACTGGCCTAAAATCATATTTTAGAGTGCAATTTCTGGCAAAGGCAAGATCCTTTTGCTTTAGTAATTATCATACAACTGATCACATTTAAATAGATTTTTTGCTGGGACACCTTAAAACATAGCACATACACAGTCCATCCTTGGATTGCTTGGCAATCCAACCTTTTACGTTATCTACTGCCCTGGCTGGGATCGTTTTACCCTCAGAACTTTACGCTCACTGAACAAAGAGCATGGCACTGTCTCCCTCTGCAGTCTCAAAGTAGTACTGCAGTTCAGTGCTATGTACAGCACTGCCTTCCTCTGCTGATAAAATGTGGGGACTGTTGTCTCTCCTATGTCAGATGAGGTGCTGAGCCCACCCTCGGTCACAGAGAAGAGGCCCCAGCTCAATGGGCTCCCCTCCACTTTACTTCTGCCAGGCAACAACACTAACAATCATGCAGGTAAACAGTGTAAGTCCCACCCCCACTGTGGTTGTTCGCTCCCCTGCACATCTCTCCCTCACTTGGTCCTCTCTATAAACATATCTCCCCTTCTCTGGGTCCTGGGCTCACTGGGTCCTGGGCTCTCTATAAACACATCTCTCCCTCACTGGGTCCTCTCTATAAACACATCTCTCCCTCACTGGGTCATCTCTATACACACATCTCTCCCTCACTGGGTCCTCTCTATACACACATCTCTCCCTCACTGCGTCCTCTCTATAAAGACATCTCTCCCTCACTGGGTTCTCTCTATAAACACACCTCTCCCTCACTGGGTCCTCTCTATAAACACATCTCTCCCTTACTGGGTCCTCTCTATAAACACATCTCTCCCTCACTATCTCTTTGGAATGTCTCTCCTTGCTCTGTTTCTGTCTAGCTTGTCTATTTCTCTGTGTTGATCTTTATATCCCAAAATCTCAGACGTGGAAGGGTATCTGAGGACAGATGACCGGATGCGTTTAGCCAAAGAGAGACGTGAGGAGAGAGATAAAGGTCTAGGTAAGTGATGTTCCTGACATTTTCTTTCAAGTATTGAGACTGATGGAAATCACTTCTTATTGAAACCAGTATTTGTATTGTAGCAGGTTAGCAAAAATGCTCTAATTTTGCCCTATAGAACCGGCAGCCAGTAAATGTGCAGTTTAAGGAAGCAAAGCTCTGGAATTGTTGTGGGTTGTTATAATGGTGTTTTAGAGGGTCGTGATCTGAATGTGTTGGTTGGTGTTTCCAGCTGTGCGAGAGCAGGCAATCAGGGAGAAAGAGCGGCGGGCTCAGCTGCAGTATGAGCGTACGGTGGAGGAACGCTGGAGGAAGCTGGAGGAGCAGAGACAGAGAGAGGAGGTCCGCAGAGCTGCTGTGGAGGAAAAGAGGAGGCAGAGGCTGGAGGAGGAGAAGGTCAGACTCATCACTTAGCCACTACATTAGGGATCATCAACTAGAGTCAGACGCGGAACAATTTTTTTCATATATATATATATATATATATTATTATTATTAGATATTTTTTCCCTCTATTTACATTTACATTTAAGTCATTTAGCAGACGCTCTTATCCAAAATTGGGTTGCCAAATAAGATCACCCGTGGGCCATATTCGGCTCGCGGGCCGCCAGTTGGGGAACCCTGCACTACATCTATATTCAGATTCCTTCGTCTCCAGTGCATGATGTAGTCACCCTCTGTCCTCACACTCAGACAGCTTTTTCACCTCCAGTTCAGTTTCAGTAAAAAGTTTGTATGTTTATTGTACCGTTTGGATGTACTGTTTTTGATTGTATGTGTGGGCAAGTACAGCAACAGCCTATTCTAAAAGATAAGCAGGGACATATGCTCTTTAATTTACTAAAATCCTGTGGTTCATTAATTACACTATGCTCTGTACTTAACGTTGCCTTCCAATCAGATATTAGATTTGCAACCCCACCCTCCCCTTCTAGATTAGTCCTTCCCACCCTGCACACCAGTCAACACTGGCTTCTGGGAATGCTGGTGTTGGTCTATATGTAAATCTTAGGAACCTCATCAGACTCTTTAATGAATATCTATGTCATTCCATTTTCTTAATCGGATCCTAATCCTGTTTTGTCATTGCCCTCAATTCCTCGATGGGTCCCAAGCTATCTGCTGAGCACAAAGTTATCCACAGATATGTCTTTTTAAACCATGTCACACACTGCCACTTTCTAAGGCCATTTATTGTTAGGATTTGTAGCCTACATTGATTTCACCGTTTAACCTTTCAAGAAAGACTTAATTTGGTCTAATAAGGTTACGTGAAATAACTTGATTTATCATTTTTGTCTGCTCTCGTAAGTGTATGCACAATGAGGATTTTTGTGACATGTTTTGGATGACACAGCATTTCCCTTGGCCATCCATCTCACACAGATTGATTATCTATGCATGTGTGTGTTCCCATTAAATGGATTATATCCTCTGGGTGATGTCATTTTAGACCAATAGGAATTCTGGAGGAGCCTATGGGGTGTGGCTAATGTCATATTTTCTTTTCTGTGGTACTCATTTAAGATGTATTTTTAAAAACTTTGGAAGTTTGGTCACCCGTGCTTGGTCATTCTGTATAATAATAATATTATAATAATAATAATTTTGTTATTGTGCTGGCTCCATCTGTGTGTAGTTCCATTTGCCGATACATGTCCACATCTTTTATGTGTTTCGATAGGAAGAAATAAAAAGGAAGAGCAGGGATGTAGATAGGAGGAAAAGATGGAGCACATTTAAATGGAGAGATGTTGGCAATGGTTGATCACCCACCAGATGGCTTTGTCTCCTGCTCTGTTGGGCTGTGTTCAATGGCAAAACTGTGGGTGGGGAAGGGTTAACTAGCTTGGAAGGAAGATATTTTACTCTGGGAAGTCTGAGTAGAACAGGCATCCAGAAAAATAAAGGGGGGGGGGTATCAGATAAAGGAAAGGGGAGCTATTCTCCAACCTGTCAATACTGTTGCTGCTGCGAAACTGAATGTGTCAGAGTGTCTCTTTGTGTCTGCTTGGGTGTATGATCGGAGGGGTGGAGTCCCAAGCAGCTGTGGTCTGTATCTGCCTGCTCTGTTAAGACTGTACCGTGCTGTGTCAGAGGAGAGGTTGTGGTCATGGAGCAACTAGCCTGGTCCTTGTGTGGCCAGGGGAGCAGCTCAGTGACAGAGTCCCTTGTCTTCCCGGTCCTGGAACGGCACAACCAGGAGCGGCTGGAGGCTCTGATGAAACGCTCCCTGGAACGCAGCCTGCAGCTGGAGCAGAGGCCCAAACGCTGGACATGGGGCGGACCTGGAGGAGCACAGGGTGAGCCCACAACGGGGAGCTGGAGATGAGGGTGCAATGAGATGTGAATGATGAAGCTGTGACTGGAAGGAGGAATGGTGCGAGGAATGGAGGGAGGGAGGGACTTTTGGAAGGGACAGCAATGCATGTTCGAGGATAATTCAATTTGGCATGTCCCTTCTGGCTTCTAAAGTGATAGGATACACATTTGGTGTTGCTCTCTGTCAGATACAAATCACACAAGTAGTCCATCAGATATACTAACACATGATAGGTATTTTGGGGGGAAGCTGCTGCTAGCTGATGGCTCCTCTGCCCTTCGAATCGAAACTCAAGGTCAGACAGGGATGTCTCTGTGTCAGCCTGTCCCAGACCTGTCGTAAACCATGGAAATAGTCATCAGTCCAGTCAACCCCGAGGGGAGCAAACCAGACAGTTTTAAAATTGACAACATACTGGTTACTGCTTCAGGGCATTATTGATGGCTTCTATCCTGGGGCACTCCCCAGGGTTGTTGCAGTTTCAGGATTATGATGGAGGTGGGGGGATGGAGGACTGAGATACAAAAACGTGTTCAAAACCTAGAACGCTGATTTTCATGCAGTTTTCTGAATATGTTTATGACTTATGTACTGTATGTGTGATTTGGATTGGGTCATAGAGGGATATATGGAGGACAAAGGTGTGTATGTGAGAGAGAGAGAGCCTTTCTCCCTGGCCTGCTCATTGCCTCCAGCCTTGCTGCATGGGTTTACCTCCCCAGTTGTCTACAGGAGCGCCCTGCTGGGTGCAGAGGTGTATCAGGGGGTCATCAGGTAAAGACACAAGTAGCTGCACTGATCATAACGCTATGCTCTCTCTGCTCTGCTCCGCCTGCTGCCTATAGGAGACTGTGAGAATGCCCCTCTCCTTGCCTCCACCTTTCCCCATGAACTCGCCGCCCCCCTTCCTGCTGCCAGCGAATCCGGTAATGTTATGAACCCCTCCCATTCGGTCCACCAATCCCCTGCCCCCTCCTTCTCTCCACCCCACAATGACCACTGCTCTCATGGCAGTTTGGCTTGAGAGGAAATGTCATGCCAACTCAAATATTTTATGTATATTTCCCAGAATGCATGTGCAACAACTGAATCAGAAAGCATGATGATATGTGTGAAAAGTCAATGTGTACCTTGTACAAGTACTATTGTACGAAGTGCACATTGACCTTGTGTAATTGCTGCTTTTTATACATTTTTGACGTGTGTGCTCAGCTTGGGTATCTTGATGTCTTAGTTGTATTTTGGTACTTCCAAGTCGATCCCGGGTCGAAAAAGAGAAAGCATTTGGATGAAAATAGAGGTGTAGGGTTTTGGGATTCAGATCGAAGAAGATATCCATTAGGAAATGACAGGCACTAGGGAATTTACAGTACACAAAGAGCCAAGGAACAGGGGACATGTACACCACTTCACTTCCTCCTTTTCATTGTTTGAAACCTCCTCTCCCTCCTTGAAGGCATATGTCACTCAGTCAAAACACTCTGGTTGAGGTTGGACATTCTCAGTGCTTTTATGCATCTTACCAATCTCTATCTCACCCATACAAATACTTAGTGTTATTTTTTTTTGTTTCAGAGAGCCCATCCCATCCCCATGAGTGAAAACAACCAAATAATAATGAAGTGATGAGCAGTATTTGCATTCAACATGCACAGGAACAGGTAGCCCTCCAATTTGATAAAGTACTACTACTTCTTCTATTAGTATCACCACTAGTACTACTACTACTACTCCTCCTCCTCGTTAGTATCACCACTAGTACTACTCCTCCTCCTCCTCGTTAATATCACCACTAGTACTACTACTACTTCTTCTATTAGTATCACCACTAGTACTACTACTACTACTCCTCCTCCTCGTTAGTATCACCACTAGTACTACTACTACTCCTCGTAGTATCACCACCACTAGTACTACTCCTCCTCCTCGTATTATCACCACTAGTACTACTACTACTCCTCGTAGTATCACCACTAGTACTACTACTACTACTACTACTATCTGTAGTATCACCACTAATACTACTACTCCTCTGTAGTATCACCACTAGTACTACTACTACTACTACTACTCCGCTGTAGTATCACCACTAGTACTACTAGTACTCCCCGTTAGCATCACCACTAGTACTACTACTCCTCTGTAGTATCACCACTAGGTACTACTACAACTACTCCTCGTTAGTATCACCACTAGTACTACTACTACTTCTCCCCGTTAGTATCACCACTAGTACTACTCCTCCTCCTCGTTAGTATCACCACTAGTACTACTACTACTCCTTGTAGTATCACCACTAGTACTACTACTCCTCCTCCTCGTTAGTATCACCACTAGTACTACTACTACTCCTCGTAGTATCACCACTAGTACTACTACTCCTCCTCGTTAGTTTCACCCCTAGTACTACTACTACTCGTTAGTATCACCACTAGTACTACTACTACTCCTCGTAGTATCACCACTAGTACTACTACTACTACTCCTCGTTAGTGTCACCACTAGTACTACTACTCCTCTGTAGTATCACCACTAGTAGTACTACTACTACTACTACTACTACTACTACTACTACTACTACTCCGCTGTAGTATCACCACTAGTACTACTACTACTCCGCTGTAGTATCACCACTAGTACTACTACTACTCCCCGTTAGTATCACCACTAGTACTACTACTCCTCTGTAGTATCACCACTAGTACTACTACAACTACTCCTCGTTAGTATCACCACTAGTACTACTCCTCCTCCTCGTATTATCACCACTACTACTACTACTACTACTACTACTACTACTACTACTACTACTACTACTACTCCGCTGTAGTATCACCACTAGTACTACTACTACTCCGCTGTAGTATCACCACTAGTACTACTACTACTCCCCGTTAGTATCACCACTAGTACTACTACTCCTCTGTAGTATCACCACTAGTACTACTACAACTACTCCTCGTTAGTATCACCACTAGTACTACTCCTCCTCCTCGTATTATGACCACTAGTACTACTACTACTCCTTGTAGTATCACCACTAGTACTACTACTACTCCACGTAGTATCACAACTAGTACTACTACTCCTCCTCGTTAGTATCACCCCTAGTACTACTACTACTCCTCGTAGTATCACCACTAGTACTACTACTACTCCTCTGTAGTATCACCACTAGTACTACTACTACTACTACTCGTTAGTATCACCACTAGTACTACTACTACTACTCCTCGTTAGTGTCACCACTAGTACTACTACTCCTCGTTAGTATCACCACTAGTACTACTACTACTCCTCTGTAGTATCACCTCTAGTACTACCACTACTCCTCGTTAGTATCACCACTAGTACTACTACTACTACTCCCCGTTAGTATCACCACTAGTACTACTCCTCCTCCTCGTTAGTATCACCACTAGTACTACTACTACTACTCCTCACTAGTAACACCACTAGTACTACTACTCCTCCTCGTTAGTATCACCACTAGTACTACTACTACTCCACGTAGTATCACAACTAGTACTACTACTCCTCCTCGTTAGTATCACCCCTAGTACTACTACTACTCCTCGTAGTATCACCACTAGGTACTACTACTACTACTCCTCGTTAGTGTCACCACTAGTACTACTACTCCTCTGTAGTATCACCACTAGTAGTACTACTACTACTACTACTACTACTACTACTACTACTCCGCTGTACTATCACCACTAGTACTACTACTACTCCCCGTTAGTATCACCACTAGTACTACTACTACTACTACTACTACTACTATCCGCTGTAGTATCACCACTAGTACTACTACTCCTCTGTAGTATCACCACTAGTACTACTCCTCCTCCTCGTATTATGACCACTAGTACTACTACTACTCCTTGTAGTATCACCACTAGTACTACTACTACTCCACGTAGTATCACAACTAGTACTACTACTCCTCCTCGTTAGTATCACCCCTAGTACTACTACTACTCGTTAGTATCACCACTAGTACTACTACTACTCCTCGTAGTATCACCACTAGGTACTACTACTACTACTCCTCGTTAGTGTCACCACTAGTACTACTACTCCTCTGTAGTATCACCACTAGTACTACTACTACTACTACTACTACTACTACTACTACTACTCGTTAGTATCACCACTAGTACTACTACTACTCCTCGCTGGTATCACCACTAGTACTACTACTACTCCTCCCCGTTAGTATCACCACTAGTACTACTCCTCCTCCTCGTATTATCACCACTACTACTACTACTACTCCTTGTAGTATCACCACTAGTACTACTACTCCTCCTCCTCGTTAGTATCACCACTAGTACTACTACTACTCCTCGTTAGTATCACCACTAGGACTACTACTCCTCCTTGTTAGTATCACCCCTAGTGTTAGTATCACCACTAGTACTACTACTACTCCTCGTTAGTATCACCACTAGTACTACTACTACTACTCCTCGTTAGTGTCACCACTAGTACTACTACTCCTCTGTAGTATCACCACTAGTACTACTACTACTACTACTACTCTGTAGTATCACCACCTATACTACTACTCCTCTGTAGTATCACCACTAGGTACTACTACTACTACTACTACAACTACTACTACTCCGCTGTAGTATCACCACTAGTACTACTACTACTCCCCGTTAGTATCACCACTAGTACTACTACTCCTCTGTAGTATCACCACTAGTACTACTACAACTACTCCTCGTTAGTATCACCACTAGTACTACTCCTCCTCCTTGTTAGTATCACCACTAGTACTACTACTACTACTACTACTACTACTACTACTACTACTACTACTACTACTACTACTACTACTCCGCTAGTATCACCACTAGTACTACTACTACTACTACTACTCCGCTGTAGTATCACCACTAGTACTACTACTACTCCCCGTTAGTATCACCACTAGTACTACTACTCCTCTGTAGTATCACCACTAGGTACTACTACAACTACTCCTCGTTAGTATCACCACTAGTACTACTCCTCCTCCTCGTATTATCACCACTAGTACTACTACTACTCCTCTGTAGTATCACCACTAGTACTACTACTACTCCTCGGTTGTATCACCACTAGTACTACTACTCCTCCTCGTTAGTATCACCACTAGTACTACTACTACTCCTCGGTTGTATCACCACTAGTACTACTACTACTCCTCGGTTGTATCACCACTAGTACTACTACTACTACTCCTCGTTGTATCACCACTACTACTACTACTACTACTCCTATGTAGTATCACCACTAGCACTACTACTACTCCTCATAGTATCACCACTAGTACTACTACTACTACTACTACTCCTCTGTAGTATCACTCCTAGTACACCACTAGTACTACTACTCCTCCCCGTTAGTATCACCACTAGTACTACTACTGCTACTACTTGTTAGTATCACCACTATCACCACTACTACTCCTTGTTAGTATCACTAGTATTACTACTCCTCCCCGTTAGTATCACCACTAGTACTACTACTACTACTCCTCGTTAGTATCACCACTAGTACTACTACTACTCCTCCTCGTTAGTATCACTACTAGTACTACTACTACTACTCCTTCTTGTTAGTATCACCACTAGTACTACTACTCGTTAGTATCACCACTAGTACTACTACTCATTAGTATCACCACTAGTACTACTGCTAGTATCACCACTAGTACTACTACTGTTAGTATCACCACTAGTACTACTACGAGGTTAGTATCACCACTAGTACTACTACTCGTTAGTATCACCACTAGTACTACTACTCGTTAGTATCACCACTAGTACTACTACTCGTTAGTATCACCACTAGTACTACTACTCGTTAGTATCACCACTAGTACTACTACTCGTTAGTATCACCACTAAGTACTACTACTACTACTCCTCGTTAGTATCACCACTAGTACTACTACTCCTTGTTAGTATCACCACAAATACTACTACTACTCCTCTGTAGTATCACTCCTAGTACACCACTAGTACTACTACTACTACTACTCCCTGTTAGTATCACCACTAGTACTACTACTACTACTACCCGTTAGTATCACCACTAGTACTACGACTACTACTCTTCCCCGTTAGTATCACCACTAGTACTACTACTCCTTGTTAGTATCACCACAAGTACTACTACTACTACTACTACTCTGTAGTATCACTCCTAGTACACCACTAGTACTACTACTCCTCCCCGTTAGTATCACCACTAGTACTACTACTGCTACTACTTGTAGTATCACCACTAGTACTACTACTACTCTGTAGTATCACCACTAGGTGCTACTACATGTATCCACTGTAGTATCACCACTAGTACTACTACTACTACTCCCGTTAGTATCACCACTAGTACTACTACTACTACTCCTTGTTAGTATCACCACTAGTACTACTACTCCTCCCCGTTAGTATCACCACTAGTACTACTACTACTACTACTCCTTGTTAGTATCACCACTAGTACTACTACTCCTCCCCGTTAGTATCACCACTAGTACTACTACTACTACTACTCCTCGTTAGTATCACCTCTAGTACTACTACTACTACTACTCCTTGTTAGTATCACCACTAGTACTACTCCTACTCCATGTAGTATCACCACTAGTACTACTACTCCTCGGTAGTATCACCACTAGTACTACACCTACTCCATGTAGTATCACCACTAGTACTACTACTACTCCTCGTTATTATCACTACTTCTACTACTCTGTAGTATCACCACTAGTACTACTACTACTACTCCCCGTTAGTATCACTACTACTACTCCTCGGTTGTATCACCACTAGTACTACTACTACTCCTCGGTTGTATCACCACTAGTACTACTACTACTCCTCGTTAGTATCACCACTAGTACTACTACTACTCCTCTGTAGTATCACCACTAGTACTACTACTACTCCTCTTAGTATCACCACTAGTACTACTACTACTCCCCGTTAGTATCACCACTAGTACTACTACTGCTACTACTTGTTAGTATCACCACTAGCACTACTACTCCTCATTTGTAACACCACTAGTACTACTACTACTCCTCATTAGTATCACCACTACTACTACTACTCCCCTTTAGTATCACCACTAGTACAACTACTACTCCTCGTTGTATCACTACTACTACTACTACTATGTAGTATCACCACTAGCACTACTACTACTCCTCATAGTATCACCACTAGTACTACTACTACTCCTTCCCGTTGTATCACCACTAGTACTACTACTACTCCTTGTTGTATCACCACTAGTACTACTACTACTCCTCGTTGTAGTATCACCACTACTACTACTACTACTCCTATGTAGTATCACCACTAGCACTCTACTCCTCATAGTATCACCACTAGTACTACTACTACTCCTCGTTGTATCACCACTAGTACTACTACTACTCCTCCCCGGTTAGTATCACCACTAGTACTACTACTACTACTACCCATTAGTATCACCACTAGTACTACTACCACGTTAGTATCACCACTAGTACTACTACTCCTCGTTAGTATCACCACTAGTACTACTACTACTCCTCCTCGTTAGTATCACTACTAGTACTACTACTACTACTCCTTCTTGTTAGTATCACCACTAGTACTACTACTCGTTAGTATCACCACTAGTACTACTACTCGTTAGTATCACCACTAGTACTACTACTCGTTAGTATCACCACTAGTTACTACTACCACTACTCCTCGTTAGTATCACCACTAGTACTACTTCCTCGTTAGTATCACCACTAGTAGACTACTACTACTACTACTCCTCGTTAGTATCACCACAAGTACTACTACTCCTTGTTAGTATCACCACAAATACTACTACTACTCCTCTGTAGTATCACTCCTAGTACACCACTAGTACTACTACTACTCCTCCCCGTTAGTATCACCACTAGTACTACTACTTCTACTCCCCATTAGTATCACCACTAGTACTACTACTCGTTAGTATCACCACTAGTACTACTACTCCTTGTTAGTATCACCACTAGTACTACTACTACTACTCCTCTGTAGTAACACCACTAGTACTACTACTCCTCCCCGTTAGTATCACCACTAGTACTACTACTACTACTACTACTGTAGTATCACCACTAGTACTACTACTACTCTGTAGTATCACCACTAGGTGCTACTACAACTACTCATTGTAGTATCACTACTAGTACTACTACTACTACTCCCCGTTAGTATCACCACTAGTACTACTCCTACTCCTTCCCATTAGTATCACCACTAGTACTACTACTCGTTAGTATCGCCACTACTACTACTACTACTACTACTCCTCCTTGTTAGTATCACCACTACTACTACTACTCCTTCCCATTAGTATCACCACTAGTACTACTACTACTACTCCTTGTTAGTATCACCACTAGTACTACTACTACTCCTCCTCGTTAGTATCACCACTAGTACTACTCCTACTCCATGTAGTATCACCACTAGTACTACTACTCGGTAGTATCACCACTAGTACTACACCTACTCCATGTAGTATCACCACTAGTACTACTACTACTCCTCGTTAGTATCACTACTACTACTAGTACTACTACTACTACCCCTACTACTACTCCTCGGTTGTATCACCACTAGTACTACTACTACTCCTCGGTTGTATCACCACTAGTACTACTACTACTCCTCGTTGTATCACCACTACTACTACTACTACTACTCCTATGTAGTATCACCACTAGCACTACTACTACTCCTCATAGTATCACCACTAGTACTACTACTCCTCCTCGTTAGTATCACCACTAGTACTACTACTACTACTCCTCGTTGTATCACCACTACTACTACTACTACTACTCCTATGTAGTATCACCACTAGCACTACTACTACTCCTCATAGTATCACCACTAGTACTACTACTACTCCTCGGTTGTATCACCACTAGTACTACTACTACTCCTCGTTGTATCACTACTACTACTACTACTCCTATGTAGTATCACCACTAGCACTACTACTACTCCTCATAGTATCACCACTAGTACTACTACTACTCCTCGTTGTATCACCACTAGTACTACTACTACTCCTCGGTTGTATCACCACTAGTACTACTACTACTACTCCTCGTTGTATCACCACTACTACTACTACTACTACTCCTATGTAGTATCACCACTAGCACTACTACTACTCCTCATAGTATCACCACTAGTACTACTACTACTCCTCGTTGTATCACCACTAGTACTACTACTACTACCCTGTACACTACGACTGCTGCATCTGCTACTCACCACCACCACTGCTAATAGCTATCATTGTCAGTGTCAAAATATTTTTTGAGGCAAACCCACCCTACATCCTTTCCATTCTCCGGTTGTACTCACTAGACTTGAACTAGTATTCTTATCCCGCTCCTCCTCCCCGTGTGATTCTTGCACCTTCATTTATCTGTCTCACGTCCCTCATGGTCATACGTTGTTTTGTTTGTCATCCTCATCTCCGTCCCCTCTTCCCAACACCTCCATTGACCCCTGACCCCTCCATCAGCCCAGCGTTGTCACCTGAACTCTGTGGAGAACCTGATGGTCCACCGCCTCTTTACCCACACTCACTCCTCTATGGCCAGGTGCCACAGTGCAGCAGACCTCCATCTGCCCTGCCACCGATGCACAGGTAACACCTAGAGAATACATCTGGACTGACAATTGTTTTGCACATTGGCAGTAAATATTTCCAGACAGGTAATAGCCCCTAGAAACTTTTATCATTGGTGATGCAGAGACTAGGGAATGCATGACAGCGTTTGTAGTTCTGCAGATAGACACTTGTCTATCCACTTTATGTCAAGGTCTGGCTTTTGTGAACGTGTGTCTGAGGGTGTAGATATGCGTGTTTCCTGGCGGGACTGCTGTCTATAATGTTTTGGCGTGCCAAGGAGAAGAAATGCCTACATGCTAAGATACTTGCAAAAGTGTTGCTTAGTTGGGCATGTCTTATATGTAGTGGTAAAACAAAAATAGGTGGATAAACACAGATTGCCGTCCGCAAGAAGTAAAGTAACGCTCCCTATACTTTCAATCCCTTTTTCCGGTGGGTAAATGCCTGAGTAAAATAAAAAAGGTAAAGCAACAAGGTTTACGTGCGAGTTCCCGCTGCTCCACCTCTGATAATATGGCAGAGGAAATGTTGCGTCAGCATAAACGTTTTGGGCATCAACAGCGTGTCTGGATGTTTTTGGTTTTTTTTCTACATGCAATTTTATTTACTATTTGTGATTTTATTGTAGGCTCCCGGGTGGCGCAGCGGTCTAAGGCACTGCGTCTTGGTGCTAGAGGCATCACTACAGACCCTGGTTTGATCCCGGGCTGTATCACAACCGGTTGTGATCGGGAGTCCCATAGGGCGGCGCACAATGCCCAGCATGGTCCGGGTTAGGGGAGGGTTTGGCCGGGGTAGGCCGTCATTGTAAAATAAGAATTTGTTCTTCACTGACTTGCCTAGTTAATTAAAATGTGTGCTCATGCCGCACATCACTCCAACTTGCCACGAATAAACATGTGAAAGACAAAATAGTTTGTATGATTTGATTTAAACAATTGATAGTATTGTTAATGTCCTCCATACCTATACTGTGGGTATTGATCTAAAAACATAGAATTACTACTTTGTATCTCCTTTGACTACAATACTACTTCACTTGATTATTATTATTTTGACCTCTGACCTCTGATGCCTGTCGTTGTGCAGCTCCCTGCAGTCCCCACAGGTCACCCTATCGGGGCTCGCCAAGCCGGGTTGATCGACGGAGGCTCCAGGGCTCTCCAGAGGAGTCACCAGCAGGATCTCGCTCAACCCCTCAAACCCCTAAGGTCAGACTTGTCTTACGTACACCAGTGCAGAACCCTGCTAGCAGTTGGTAGGGCCATGTTGGCATGATTACATCCGGAAACAAACACATTATCTTGTGTGTGCTTTCAGAAAGAGAGGTTACGCAGAGAGAGAAGGACTGGCTCCCCAGCGACAGGCTCCTCCGTGAGAAGAGCAGAATCCCCAGCCATGTACACCAGACGCTCAGCCTCCCCCGCCACCCCCAAGTAAGACTCGCTGTCCTGCTGCTGTATCCATGTGGTATGTCCTAGTTACTATGACAGAGGATAATAATGTCCTTCTGGTTGTAGGTTGCTGCCTAAGAGCCGTACTCAGTCTCCCTGCACTGTGCGCCAGTACCACCCCTCTTCCATCAGGCACAGACCCACCACCCCGGTTCCCGATGGCAACAAGGAGGATGGACATGTTGAAGAAGCCAAAAGTCACAACAACATCAATGACAGAAATGTCTCCAAGCCAGAAACCCCTGTGAAAAGTATGTCTGATATCCAGAGTCCTGAGAAGTCTCCCCAAGCAGACAACCCTGAAAAAAAACTGGCCAAAACTGAGACCCCAGAAAAGAGATTCCCCAAAACTGAGACCCCCGGTATTAACTTAAAAGGTGAGATTTCTGAAAGAAAGGACTCTATGACTGACACATCTGATAAGAAAGCCTCCAAAATAGACACCCCAGATAAGAAGATGCCAAAGTCCACCAGCAGTGAACTGAATGCAGATAAGAGCACAGGTGAAACTCTACTGTTTACCAATCGTTTTGTGTATGTCAATCATTAAGTATACCTATCAGTGCATTGGGCACCTGTTTCAATGCACACTGATGTCTGCCGTTGTCCTTGTGACAGAGCCATCGCCAGTGACAACAACAGGGAAAGGAGTTGCCGGGACGACAAACGCAGAGGAAGCATCCAGACTGCTAGCGGAGCGTAGGCGTTTGGCCAGGGTGCAGAAGGAGTTGGAGGAGAAACAACATTGTGAGCGGGAGGAGAAGGAACGGTAAGGAAACTGTGTGTCACCGTGTCTCTCTGTGTGCCTGTACATGATGCATCGATGGTGTCTGCTTGTCCGTGTCTGTGACTGAGAGGGTATACTGTAAGTCATCATGTCTGTCTGTGTCACTCAGTCTGAAGGCGGAGCAGCTGAGGAGGAGAAAGGCAGAGGAGCGGGCACGACAGGAGGAGGAGAAGAGCAGACAGGAGGACCTCCGCAGGAAGAGAGTGGAAGAGGAGAAGCGGCAAAGGGAGGTCCGGGAGAAGGAGCTACAGGTCCAGATGGACAGAGAGGTCAGGGGTCACAGTGGGGGGGGGCGGTCACTGTATGTATGGTGATATGTTTCTCTGGTGCATGTGCATGTTTGTGTGTAACGTTGTGTATATGCACAGTACATGTCTTACATTATTCCAAGCATAAATCCTGCGTCTTTATCAATACAGAAGGAAGAGGGCGAGTTTCAGGCTCAGAAGGATGCAGAG
Organism: Oncorhynchus masou masou; assembly: GCF_036934945.1. Lineage (NCBI taxonomy): Eukaryota > Metazoa > Chordata > Actinopteri > Salmoniformes > Salmonidae > Oncorhynchus > Oncorhynchus masou. Next base: position 51,596,033 of record NC_088223.1, read on the forward strand.
AGTCAGCGTCAGGAGAGAGAGATGCTGAAGCTGCAAGAGGAGGAGGAGAGACAGCTGAGGAAGAAGGTTTTTATGACTCCAAATTCAATTATTATTGAATTAATCAGTATATCTGATACCCAGCCTATAGCTCTCAGTATATATCAAAGTCTGTATGTTGCTACGTCTCCACAGAGAATTGAGGAGATAATGAAGAGAACCAGGAAGAGCGATGAGAACCAGGAAGAGATGAAGGTACTGTAGAGATGCCTGCCGTTCTCATAGCTCTGCACGCCTCAAGCAAAGAGACCTGCTGACTCCTATATTACCCACGTGATGTTGTGTGATCTTGTCAGGTATTGCATACCAATACAGGATACACTTTGCGGCTTGTACCCCCCCCCCCCTCCCCCAAGAGCTTTTGTTTTCATATCTATGTTGTGATCATTATCATGATTAAATTGTATCATTGTTGATACACTGGTTTATGCGTCCTGATTACCGCAGGTCTTAATCGCACAATACTATACATAATTGTCCTCTTATTTGCTGTGGAATAATAGATGTTGCCTCCATCTGTGTTCCATATTGAAGCAGGAGGAGGGGCAGGTGGAGACTCAACCGGTCTCACCACCAGGTAGGTGACCCATTCACCCACTGATACTCTGCCTGCCTGCTCACCCCAGCAGGAAAGACACTATGAATGTATAAATGTACGAGTCCCACCCAGTGGCAGCAGTGGGTAGTCTGGTGGGTGAGCGATCCCAGTACTTTTCCACCAATATAGGGGACTCCTGCATGGCTGTGATGTAGCAGTGGTTTTCCAATACCTGTCCTCAGGAGAGGATCAGATTCACTCGGCATCCTAGATTGTATTCAAGGCCATCCATTCAAGGTCTTTGGCTATTTTATAACTCCTCTGTCCCTGCCACAATGCAGCCCTCAGCATGTAACTTTATATATTTAGAAAATGTATTGCAATTAAAGAGAAGGACCCATATGTATTTCTTTATTTTGTTTGCTCATGTAGAACAGAGGACATTAGCAAATATGCCTGTCTACTTGAAATTGGAAGCCACTCTGGCTCGCAAAGGTAGCTCATGAAATGTTTCCCAAAGTGGTGCATATAGGTTAGGGTTAGGGCCATGGACTTAACTAATGTGACAATGCTTTTGTCGCAGTGAGATACAGTAGGTCGCTTAAATAGCCTGACATGATTTTAGAGGAGGCATGGGATTTGTGTGTAATTAGCATCTCTTTAATTTCAGCCATCCTTGGCCAGGTCATGTGGTGCTCTTTCTCGGGGAATAGTCCTGTGCAATGTGATATTTCTGTTCTCTACAGGGGATATGCAGATTAACTCAAAGATGAACGTTGAAACGAATGCTCAGGTGAATGTTCATGAAAACCCAAAAGCTGAGTCTCAGGTTAATGGGCAGGCCGCTGCCTGCGTCAACAAGCAGGACAGTGCCCTGGTGAAGGGGCAAGCCACTGATCAGGTGACCCCACTGAAGAATATTCTGGAAAAGGGACAGAACGCTCAACAAGTAAATGGACAGGGTTCAGCCCAGGCTCTCAAGCAAGAGAGTGTCTTAGTGAAGGGAAAGGTCCCTTCCCACGTGATCAAGCAGGAGAATGCACAAGCGAATGTACTGGTGAAGAAACAGGAGGGTACCAAGGTGAGCAGCCAAGCCACTGCTCAGCACAAAACCGAGGAGAGTACTCAAGTAAACGTGACGTTGACCACACAGACTATCGGACAAGGGGTGCAGACCAACAAACTGTCCTTGGCACTCCTACCAGTGGGCCTACCCCCACCTCCACTCATCAACCTGGAGCTTCTGGATGTGAAGAGCCGTGGGGCGTATGATGAGGTGCAGTCCATGGAGGTCAGGTAAGCCATCAGAGCAAGGCCATTTCTATCTACAGGAATGCATGATGTGCAACCAATACATTCTAGGGGTACTGGTTAGTATGAACAGTTACAAACACATTGCCCACCATGCCAGGAACCTAGCTATAAATGCGAGAAAGAGGTATATGGAAAGCATACCGTGGGTGAGAGAAGGATGCCGGATTGGCACACAGTCAACAAAACTGATCTAGCAAAGTGGATATTTGTACAAATCCGTCATGATTGATGTATTGTAACAGGCCCACGATGGGGTTACTAAAGTCAGATTTGGATACTTGTTTGTTTTTTCTGCATAACATTTGTAAGTTGTCCCTTTTCAGGTTTAGAAGAAGTGATTGATAAATGCAAACACCTGTTCGTACCAGCTGCTAGGAGTGCTAGTGTAACAGATGTGAAATGGCTAGCTAGTTAGCGGTGGTGCGCGCTAATAGCATTTCAATCGGTGACGTCACTTGCTCTGAGACCTTGCAGTAGTGGTTCCCCTTGCTCTGCAAGGGCCGCGGCTTTTGTGGAGCGATGGGTAATGATGCTTCGTGGGTGACTGTTGTCTGTGTGCAGAGGGTCCCTGGTTTGAGCCCGGGTATGGGCGAGGGAACAGACGTAAAGTTATACTGTTGCATTGATGCTGTTGACCCAGATCACTGTTTTTTTTAATGCGTAATGGTGATGGTGACATGAACATGTATTGGGGTTGACATCCATACAATAATTATACTCATATTTTTACCTCAACTTAGTGTGAAATACACATAAACAATAGCTGGGGGGCGATGAGGACGTTTGGGATCTTTCCCCCATGTGTTTCCATGGCATTTCCATTGCTTTTGTCGAGTTCCAATGACCTCTTTACCACATCTATGTTTGTTATTCTTAGAGTATTAGTGATATTGTCTCATCAGAGTCCTATTTGGACCCTTAGCTTTACCACAGCCTTTTCTCATACCCTGAGGAATATTGATAGTAAAAAATGGCTTCGCATTTAACAATTTGCATAATAAATTACTCCCCTCATATCCGCCCTTGATTACCCAAGGACCGCATGCCCCATAGATGTACAGATATGGTCAAGGTAGTATTCGTTCGGTGGAATAACCATTATGATATTCACAAATGTTGCTCCCTCTTCCCCTCTCAGCCCAGTTTCCAAGGAGGAACTTATCTCCATCCCAGAGTTCTCCCCAGTCAATGAGGTCCAGGAAAACGCCATGAGTAATACCCGAGCCCTGGAAGATTTGCTGGACCTGACGGGTCATGTGGCCTACCCCAAACTCTCCCACGTGGACAGCCTAGGAGACTGCAACAAGAACCTGATCGACGGGCTCTGCAGTCCCGGCGCCGATTCCAAGCTCATCCTCCATCCTCATACAAGCACAACATCCAGTTGCCAGGTACATAAAAATGCATGTGAGAATGAGAATAATATCTTACGCTCACATGTTAAAATACACACCGCTCAGGTTGCCACAATACCTCTCTCACGCTGGCATCTCAAGTGCTTGCACTGCACGCTGGGCACATCACGTCATTTCAAGGTGGAAAATTGGGTAATATTTGGTTGAGACGTTGCTTAATGAGATTACAACCTATTTTCACCCGCTCAAAAAGACTGCCAAAAGTTAGTGGAATTTCCAATGTGTCACCACTAAGCTTTCAACCATCTAAAAGCACAGCAAAGTTCTACTGGGAATAAAATGTCAGATATTTTGTTTATTTATGCAACAGATTGTGTTATCACTGTGCTTCATCTAATAGCAGAACCAAATTACCTGGATTGCAGTTGAGAATACATTAGAAGTACATCGTGCAAGTGATCAATGGCGTTTGAGACTCTGCGCAGATTGTTACAGCAATTGTGAACATATCCACAGACCTGCTATGACCTATACTTGCTATATTGAACTAGCACACTTATGATTACATACGAAGACATCTATAGTTACAGTAAACTCCATGTGGCCATGGATCTGTTACTTGTTTAATGGTTGAATTTTACATTAGTTTGTAAAAGAGCATTTACTCTAGACTACTTACTGTATTATAAAAGTAATAGTGAATTGTGTTTGCTTGACAATGCAACCAAATATAAACATTTTAAAGGAGATAGGACTAGCCATAGGTACATCTGAGCTGCTGGCTTAATCCCATTCTCTAACTTTAGAGGTGTGAATCCAACATATCATTTGCTAACTTGTAGACAAGCTAATAGGCTATTTATTGTATTTCAAAAGTTATATTGTGTTTGGTTGTCAATGCAACCAAAATCTCCTTCAAATGTCGATATTTTCTTCTGCTTGGATACTTCCATCTGCCACTCACTTAGTCTTGCTTTAATTCCAATTTGTCTACAAATTGTAGAAAAAAATATATTCTTTAACTTTTATTTTTGGTTGTATAATGGAGACAAAATTGAACTGAAGCCAGACTAAGTCAGTGGCAGATGGAACTATTCAAGCAGAATATACTGTAACTCCTTGAAAGTTGATATTTGGTTGTGTTGTCAACCAATCATGACATTTGAAATCAACCAGAGCTTGAAATCCTGGGCCTATTATATTGTTGATTTTTTTTGTTGAATTCTGGGTTGAATTGAGACCATAACTTTTGATGACTTTGCAAATGCTATATAGGCCCTGGGTGGCTAGACTAAAGGTTAGCTGTAGGTAGATCAATTCTCCAGTAGGAGGTGCTGCCCAGCCTATAGTTTATATTCTGATAGTGGATATAACGTTGGAGATCTGATATTGTTTTAATGGTACAAATCCATCATATTTTATACATGGTTTGTCTACATTGAAATTTGGTTACCATGATGATATCCTGTGGTTGAAATTTCACCCTCAAAACAACAGTTGAGGACTTTTTTCCAATCCAATGTATTTTCCATGTGGAGTCCGAGTCACAATACATTGACAAATTTGGTTCAAACAACGTTTATTCAACCAGTTTGTGCCCAGTGGGTAGCTTCTCTCAAACACACAATCTTATGATGACTTTTTAAATTTCAGAACCCTGGACTGGCAAGCCATGATGGAAGGAGCAGAGGGAAATGATCTGCGTTATCTGATGTTATTGAGGATGGAAGTCTCTGCACCTCTTGAGATGAGAGAGAGAAGGCACTCTGAATGTAGTTTTGACCCTCCCTTTGTTGGTCTCCAACCTTGAATGTCCATTAACCTTCAACCTTCTCCTATAATACATTATATCCTCATAGCCTTGGACAATGGAACTTAAGTGACAGTAATATTAATAGATTTACTATACTTGTCAAATAATATCGTAATGATAGTCATAGATATCTGTGTCATGCCATGTATCGCTTAGAGCAGTTGTTTGTGTGGTTACTGAAAAGTGGGTGTGTGTGTGTGTCTCAATGAAAGGAAGTGCCCATGAAGTAATTGACTCTTGACTGCCTGTTATGATCTGAAGTAGTTAGCTAGGCTCGTTAAATCTCATTTGAAAACAAAAGCTTTTATTCTGTAGTTGGATAGAAGCACAGACTGGTGATGTCCTCTCCTTAAACATTTGTTTTATAGTGAAAGACCCCACATATACAGATGTAGAATATCATATCAGTAAGTTGCCTTTGCTATTGCAGTATTGTTCCTCTTAGGATTGAAAGTTTCATATTGCTCTGAATCCACCTAATGTAGTTTAGTATGCACTGATCATTCAATTAGAGTGTTCCACTGAAAAGTCTACAGTTTTCAATTCTGGCTGTGGATGCCTCAGGCTAGCTCGTATCTCCCTGGACATGATTAACTCCCAAGAGTCTCGAGCTTGTTGTCATAGTGTATGTTTCCAACATGCTGTGTGATTGGCTTTGTGGCATGTGTGCCATAATACTTGAACCCAGGTCAAATAGTACTGCAACTCAAAAGTCAACAAAGAATCTGTACAATAACGTTCCTCATTATAATCCAGATTGCCATGAACCCATGCATTGCAAGTTTTGTGGTATCTTTTCTTCCTTGATCTACAAAGTAATGAGCTATGCATGATCCCTCAACCTCTGAGCTGGTATCATTTGTGTCTTAGATTGGTATCATTTGTGTCTTAGATTGGTGACTTTGATTGCTACAAGTCAAGGACAAAACCTTTCGTGACTTGCAGGATGCTGTGTTGTCCAAATTAAGTTTATTTCGGTGTGTATATGCACAGATGTGAGTGGTCAGTCATTGGTTCCACTTGGACTGTATTGTGTTTTGATAAATAATGCACCAAAAGAAGGCAAGATTTTTACTTAGACTAAGCAACCAGGGATTTAGGAAATCAGGTTAAAAGAGAACACATTTGAACAGTTCAAACCTACTGTAGTGTGTCTTATTTCTAACTAAAGCAGCATAGCAGTTAATTTAAAAAATTGAACTATTGTAAACATTGTGCATGGGTCATTAGCATAAGATGTACCATTTAATAAACCTTCAAACAATAATGTATGGTGTGATGTGTATGTTGTTGCATCTTAAAGCCACTATAGGGGGGGGGGTGCAAAACTGACATATGGAATTGTTGTACTATGGATCATTTAGCTATTTTATTTTGAATTTTAGGACCCCTGTAGGGGGTCCTAGTACCTATCAAAAGTTTGGACACACCAACTCATTCAAGGGTTTTTCTTTATTTTTACTATTTTCTACATTGTAGAACAATAGTGAAGACGTCAGCACTGTGAAATAACACACAGAATCATGTAGTAACCAAACACGTGGTAAATAAATCTAAATGTTTTATATTTGAGCTTCTGTAACAGTAGAATTTTAAACCGTCCCCTCGCCCATACCCGGGCGCGAACCAGGGACCCTCTGCACACATCAACAACAGTCAACAGGCTCTTGCAGAGCAAGGGGAACTACTACTTCAAGGTCTCAGAGCAAGTGACGTCACCGATTGAAACACTATTTAGCGCGCACCGCCATTTCATTTCATTGCGAAAGTATTCGGCCCCCTTGAACTTTGCGACCTTTTGCCACATTTCAGGCTTCAAACATAAAGATATAAAACTATTTTTTTGTGAAGAATCAACAACAAGTGGGACACAATCATGAAGTGGAATGACATTTATTGGATATTTCAAACTTTTTTAACAAATCAAAAACTGAAAAATTGGGCGTGCAAAATTATTCAGCCCCCTTAAGTTAATACTTTGTAGCACCACCTTTTGCTGCGATTACAGCTGTAAGTCGCTTGGGATATGTCTCTATCAGTTTTGCACATCGAGAGACTGAATTTTTTTCCCATTCCTCCTTGCAAAACAGCTCGAGCTCAGTGAGGTTGGATGGAGAGCATTTGTGAACAGCAGTTTTCAGTTCTTTCCACAGATTCTCGATTGGATTCAGGTCTGGACTTTGACTTGGCCATTCTAACACCTGGATATGTTTATTTTTGAACCATTTCATTGTAGATTTTGCTTTATGTTTTGGATCATTGTCTTGTTGGAAGACAAATCTCCGTCCCAGTCTCAGGTCTTTTGCAGACTCCATCATGTTTTCTTCCAGAATGGTCCTGTATTTGGCTCCATCCATCTTCCCATCAATTTTAACCATCTTCCCTGTCCCTGCTGAAGAAAAGCAGGCCCAAACCATGATGCTGCCACCACCATGTTTGACAGTGGGTATGGTGTGTTCAGGGTGATGAGCTGTGTTGCTTTTACGCCAAACATAACGTTTTGCATTGTTGCCAAAAAGTTCAATTTTGGTTTCATCTGACCAGAGCACCTTCTTCCACATGTTTGGTGTGTTTCCCAGGTGGCTTGTGGCAAACTTTAAATGACACTTTTTATGGATATCTTTAAGAAATGGCTTTCTTCTTGCCACTCTTCCATAAAGGCCATATTTGTGCAATATACGACTGATTGTTGTCCTATGGACAGAGTCTCCCACATCAGCTGTAGATCTCTGCAGTTCATCCAGAGTGATCATGGGCCTCTTGGCTGCATCTCTGATCAGTCTTCTCCTTGTATGAGCTGAAAGTTTAGAGGGACGGCCAGCTCTTGGTAGATTTGCAGTGGTCTGATACTCCTTCCATTTCAATATTATCGCTTGCACAGTGCTCCTTGGGATGTTTAAAGCTTGGGAAATCTTTTTGTATCCAAATCCGGCTTTAAACTTCTTCACAACAGTATCTCGGACCTGCCTGGTGTGTTCCTTGTTCTTCATGATGCTCTCTGCGCTTTTAACGGACCTCTGAGACTATCACAGTGCAGGTGCATTTATACGGAGACTTGATTACACACAGGTGGATTGTATTTATCATCATTAGTCATTTAGGTCAACATTGGATCATTCAGAGATCCTCACTGAACTTCTGGAGAGAGTTTGCTGCACTGAAAGTAAAGGGGCTGAATAATTTTGCACGCCCAATTTTTCAGTTTTTGATTTGTTAAAAATGTTTGAAATATCCAATAAATGTCGTTCCACTTCATGATTGTGTCCCACTTGTTGTTGATTCTTCACAAAAAAATACAGTTTTATATCTTTATGTTTGAAGCCTGAAATGTGGCAAAAGGTCGCAAAGTTCAAGGGGGCCGAATACTTTCGCAAGGCACTGTAATTGTATCAATTTTAGAATAAGGCTGTAACGTAACAAAGTAGAAAAAGTCAAGGGGTCTGAATACTTTCCGAATGCACTGTATATTGGATCCTTGGACCTTAACGAGTATTGGCAGGCTCATTAAGAGTACATCTTGGGCTACAGCTGAGGGATTGCAAAAATTCCTGTCAAAGGAAATACAAGCACACACAGGCTCCTGAGCCTTGTAGGGATGTGACTTGAATTGGAATGTGACTGAAGGAATGGGATGTTATTTTTGTGTGTGTGTGTATTTTTCTCTTTTGTATGATGTCAGTTTAGCCCAGTTTCCTACAATGAGAGTGGTAGAGGAAGATGAGTACAAGGTGAGGGATCCTTGTAACCAGCAAGAGTGATGGGAAGAATATGTGCTTCAGTAAGGTGTGCTTTTTAGCGTGTATAGCCATGGTTGTTAATTGTATTGCAGAAATTAATCGAAAGTCACAGAAAATAGAGGTTGTAGTGGCAGCGCCAGAGAAGTAGAACAGCTGCAGGGGGTGTTGAGTGGTAGTGGAATGGGTGGTGAGTTTTTAGAGAGGGCTAATTGGTGGTAGGGTAATTTTCCTTAACTCCAATTTTGTATTGTTGTATCTAATAATATAATGTGAATGGCCTCACACACCAGTACAGTAGGTGGTGGTGTATGCACCTAAAAGTTGGACGCGATCCCCCAACTAAATCCCAAAAAGAAGATGGTGGTGGCACGGGACCGCCATAATACCATAGAAGAAGACGGCTCCGAGCGACAGCTCAAGTGTTTGCAGCAGCACACCCTCCCCATAGATAGAACAATGAGACAGATATTTCACTGGATGTTAAAATGTGAAGCATCCGCTAGGGGTTTCCACTCACTACCAAATATGGTAGTGAGAGGAAGCCCCACAGGCGGGGTCGTACGAGAAGATGGAAAGAGATTCTGTAAATGCTCTCATTGCTGAAACATTGATCTCAATACAGTTTTCTGTTCCCAAAACTAGTATATTATGAACAGAGTGGACTACGGTTTGTAGATTTTACCCTTTGCAAAAGTTGTTTAAAAATCGCGTTGTTTGGAGGTATTGCACACGCGCACTTCACAAAGTAGGCGTTCCTTAACGGAAATATGCCAATGACGCAAGATGCTTGTTCTGCCCACTTTGGGTCATTTGTTCCCTTTGAAACGAAAGGCTGTGGTCTATATTTACTTTAGTTGGTCTATCTTTGGTTTAGAAAATCTTAGCCCTCCCTGTACCGGACTGCAGAACGAAGGCGTTTGAAAGTAACGCTATTTCAACACAAACTGAAAGGTAAGTTATTAATTTGTAATGTCCCATTTAAAAACAACTCGTCGTATGTGGATGTATCCAAGAATAGTTCACCTTTCTAAGCGCCATAGCTAACATCAGCACAGATTTGGGGAGCTTAACGCTTTAGCTAGTCAACGATAGCTACACCGCTACGTTAGACTAGCCAGTTTAGTATACAAATAACCAAATCATTTCAACTGCACCATGTTGGTTATTTTGCTAGATGCTAACTAATGTTTGCTAACAAGCGCGATCGACTTGCGGTTGGCGAGACTTGTCTAGTTATATCGTTTAAAATATGTATAGGTAACCCGTTAGTGTTATCTTGCCAATGCTAACAAGCGACCAACTTTTTAGCTAGCTAGACGAGGTTGTTTGGCACGCTGCGTTTAGTCAACGTTATCCCACATTTCCCCACAGTTAAGCTGCACTGCAAGCAACTAGTTACTTTTTATAGTAACTGTTACAACTAAGTTAGTCGCATTGTTCTGACAAACCCATGTACCTAACAAGCAACTACTTCCTAACATGTTTGCCTTTTTAAAATGGCTGCATATGTCGGTGTGTGCTTTAGCTTGTTAATTTAGCGAGCTACTTATTTCTTCGATGGTGTAGTTCGTAGCAAAGACAGTAGAGTATGAAGACGGGCAGAAACTGCTTCTCACGCTTGTAGGTGTCGTGGCGACGTTGGCTGGCTAAGCGCAGAAAACGCAATTTGGTCTAAATGTCGTCTCACGCCGAACTGCGCATGTGCAGTCTCTGGGGTTAAAACTGTGTTGGTAGTAACTACATCTGTACATTGGTTAACGTTAGCTACTTGTAGTTTCACCAAGTCCGCTAGCTAGGCTTTATTGTTTAACATTTGCTGTCACTTCTGTCAATGCAAGTATGTTTCTTTTCTACAGATTATTCCGTATATGCCAAAGATGGTCAGACATCACTCCGGACCTCCTCGGTTCAAGCCCAGGTATTTGCAGAATATTAGTTATTGCAACAAGCAACAAACAAGGTTACAACAAACGGGTGTGATCATTCTACATTGGTCCCTGCAGCTTACGCTTAAACACTTATTTAGAACGTCCAGTTTCGATTGACGCATCAATCGGCATTTGAGCTGGCCACACTGTTTTTTCATAGACATTTTTCAGAAACACAGTCCCTACAAAGTTATGTCCAGAATGTGACCAGTTTATTTTTGCATGTAATGTTCAGACATTCACAGAAATAGCTGCAGCATAACACAATCATCCAAACCAGAAAATGTAGGCTACATTTGTCCTAGTGCTAACTGAGGAAAGATTGACATAACACAAGCGGTCAAATTTTTAGAACTATCGGCTGACAAACTTTTTTTTATTGGGTACGTGGGATGCTAGTGTCCAACCTGGCCAACATCCACTGAAATTGCAGAGCGCCAAATTCAAAAACAGCAATACTTCATGACAAGTGCTATACATGGGTTTAAAGATTAACTTCTTGTTAATCCAACCACGGTGTCGGATTTCAAAAAGGCTTTACAGCGAAAGCATACCATGCAATTATTTGAGTACAGCGCCCAGCAGACAAATCATTTCAAACAGTAACCAGCCAAGTGGGGAGTTACACAAGTCAGAAATAGTGATAAAATGAATCGCTTACCTTTGATGATCTTCATATGGTTGCACTCACAAGTTTTGTTCGATAAAGTCCATGTTTATATCCAAAAACCTCCGTTTTGTTCAGTAATCCACAGGCTCAAATGCAGACGAAGAATCCAAATAGTACCCGTAAAGTTCGTAGAAACATGTCAAACGATGTTTATAATCAATCCTTAAATTGCTTTCAGTCATAATAATCAATATTTCAGCCGGACAATATCGTCGTCAATATAAAAGGTAAACAAGAAAGGCGCGCTCTCGGTCGGGTGCAAGAAAAAGCTCTGGGACACTATAGTGTCCAGTCATTCAGAGGTCATACTCCCTCATTTTTCAGAATACAAGCCTGACACAAATTCTAAAGACTGTTGACATCTAGTGGAAGCCACAGGAAGTGCAATTTGAGTCCTAAGTCAATGGATACTGTAATGGCATTCAATAGAAAACTACAAACTTTTTTTTTTTTTTGCCACTTCCCGGATGGATTTTTCTCAGGTTTTCACCAGTACTTGAAAACGTGAATAAAACTGTAAATACACAATGCATGTTTAGTGCACAATGTATGCGCTTACAGTGGAAACGACAACACAATATACAGAAAATAAGGAACTTGCTGATGTCCAACGTTTTTCTTTGTATGGAAAACAAGGCAATGTGAGCATCAGCCAGAAAATGTTCAATTTTGTGCAAGTATCTCCATAACGTAAACTCACCCCATTCCGTACAAATGTGCGCAACCGCAACATTCAAACGAGGCTACAAAGAGAACTAATGGGACTGTAGCGACTGTGTTGACTTCAAAATCGGGGTGTGAACTAGTTTTCTATTCAAGCGTTGATCGACATGCTAATGGCTCTATAGTATTGGAGAAAAGTTGAAGAAATGGACCCTCCGTTACATCGGGACGTGTCATGTCGTAACGTAAGGCACACATAAAGCAACTAATTCTGTCTTACAATCTCTCTCTCTCCACCAGGTGTAGCATTTCCCTCATACTTTAAAAACAAGAAATGGACAGTGACGGGGGTAAGGGAGATACCTAGTCATTTTTTGCGTCATCACCGCAAGCGATCATCATTCTCAAAGCCGTTGTTTACTTCTAAGATCACTTTAGCACCACCCTAAAAACCCGACACAAACCTTCAAATAGGTATGTAATGTCACATTATATAAACTTTTTATAGTGTGTTATTTACATTTTAGAGGTGATAAGTTGGACAGATTGAGTGGGGAAAATTTTCCCACACACAATCTCCGTCTCACTATCACGCATGTCGCGTTTCGCTTCCCCACCCGCCATTTTTAAAAAGACCCGACGGGGCTCATTGCCTGTTTGAATTATGCAGAAACGGGCAGTGTTTAGGTTATGTAATTGATTCTGTTGGAAAGGGGAGAAATTGTGCTTTACAATGGTATTGACATTACAGTTGATCTGGAAGTATTACGTTTTTGGGGTGCTAAAATAAGGGCAATTGTACGGACCAAGTACTAGTTTACGTGAGTTCGCGTTACTTGATCGGCGCAAGCATATTGAAGTGCATGGGCTCTCCTCGAAGAGGCGCGATCAATCCTCAAACGTAAATTGTCCGCAGCCCTGAAATGGGCTACTTCTATGTGAATCAATGAGGTGGGAACACATCTCAATTCAAACTTGAAAAATAGAACTTGTTTGAAAAAAGTAGCCTATAGGTAACTTGCAGGCAGCGCGTGTTAACTGTCCTGTTGCACAAAACAACTCACGCTGGGGTGACCGTTAGAGATATTTGGGAGTCATGTATGAGAAGGTTAAGTAACACTATTTTAACACTATTTTAAGTGTAGACATGGTTAATGATAAAATAATATGAACTGTGTGGATGGATTCTTAAGACTGTTGTGTTATTCAACAGGTCCTACTCGGGTGGCTACAACAACACGCCACACGAAGAGCATTACAGCCCTCATCTCGGGAGTCAGAGAGGATTCCGGGGCCACCCAGAAAAGGCCCCTCCAAGCTGGAGAGATTCCAGAGGCAGAGGACACGCTCACTTTGCCAAAAGTCCCACACTGATGGGAGAACGGCGGGAGCGAAAATTCAATCAGTGGAGGTCCCAAAACCAGGATTCCTTCAACACATGCCCCTCTCAATCGGACCCCCATCATGGCCACAGGAGGGCACCCCCATCCAGGCCAAACTGCCTTCCCCAGGCCCAGCATAGGTCCTCCCCAGACAGACCTGCACAATGGCACCAGGGCCAGAGGGGCGCACCTATCCATGGACAACACCCAGGTCACAGATCCCCCTCACCACACCATTACCATAGCCAACACCCTGACAGGAGGCTGCCACCCTCACCATCCACCCATAGTTCCTTCATGGGCCCCCACAAGCACCCAGGTCCTTCACATGAAGAGGATAGGAGCTGGGGTGCCCGGCCGCACCATAGCCCCGGGAAGAGGTTGTTTGAGCGCCCTGGTCGCGGGGGGAAGCGCTGGAATGGGCCAGGGCCCCTTCCCCACCCACACAATAGTGAACGTGGACCTTCTGGCACCACCCAGAAAAAGCCACGGGAGTTTCATGGCAGAGGCCCATATCCAGAGAGGTACAGGAGTGAAGAGGCAGTATGGGCTGGGTAAAATAAATGGAGAGAAATTGTAAAGTCACATAGTCCTCTACACCACAGAGGTCAAAATTATCGTTCAGTGTTACAATGCTAATAAACTGTACAATGCGATGATCTGGTGTTAATGCGCAGGTCGCCTGCCACTGGAAAGAGTTTTTGTATATGCTCACTGAAGGTTTTACGCCTACCTGTATCATGGCATTAAAGTGAAGGGGCACCATAAAGAAACGCTAAACCTCCTTTTCCTGCGTCCCCCGATAATGGATCTTCCAATGTAATCATTTGTTGTATTGTTTGTGATGGATGTGCAGGTGGTCTGCTGAGCGAGATCCCAGGCAACAGCATGGAGTGGTGGGAAGGGAGAGGGAGGGCAGCGGACGCCGCAGCGCTGAGTGGGCACAGGAAGGCAGCTCTCACCACCCTCCCCACAGATCCCCCGCATGGAAAGGTGTTTCATCCTCTTTCTACCAGAACAGCCCGCAGGGAAGACCAAGTGGACAACCTCGCAAGCGGAATTTCCAGGAGTGCGGACCAGGCCTTGGTTTGGAGCATGGTCATCCAAAGTGCCCTCGGAGAGAGATCCCACAAACCTTCTCTAGGGGATTTGGCGGCCGTCCCTTGTCTCTCATGGACAAGAGTCGCTTGATGAAGGGGCGTCAAATTAGAGAGGAGTCGGTGATGCGGCTTAAAGCACCTCCACTTCGACCCAGAGGAGCAGATATCGAGAACCAGGAAGAGGAAGGTTCGCATGCGTCCAGAGCAAATGCACGATCCAAGTTCGCTCTTCGGCAGGAGCGTTTCCAAGCAAAGGCTGGGCCGCTGAGGAAGAGGCCCATAACTCATCAGTCACCTGCCAAGTCTTCCAGGAACTCTGAGTCACACAAGGAACATGTGGACTCTCAGCGCGCCTTGAGCACACACAGGTACGGTATCTTCCTTCTCACTCTGGGAGCTGGGGCGTGATGATGTTTGGAGGAAATGGAGTTACGGCGATGTCCTGAATCCGTTACGCTTTGAAATCAAATGTCCAAAGTCCTCTGGCAGTGAACAGAATAATTCACAAGTGTTTTTTTCCCCCATTTTTTTCTTCTGGGTGCCAGACATTCAAAGTTGAATTAATATCAGCCTGTTCATTAATGTCAGATTGAAAGATGCTAGAAAAGCCATATCCATACGTGTTGATGGGAGAACTGTTCCTCTGATGCTATTGGGGTCTGAAGCTAGTGGTGCTGTCCCTCTGACCAAGTGGAAGAGTTGAAGAAACTTACGCACGCAGCAAGACAGAACAGAAGTTCAGTTGAGAAGAGTCCATCTGTGAAGAGAACTGTGGACAAAACCATACCCTTAAATCCGCTGAAATGCCACAGTAGTTGCACACCAACATGACTCTTAGGAAAGGAGATGCTTTTCTTATCCTGGATGAACAGTGACCTATGTAGGAGGAGACTCTGAAACGGACAGCTGTCATACTAATTCTGGTAACACAATCTGCCAGTTGACAAAGGGATATTTGGCTCGCAGGAAGTCAGTTTGAGCAATAACATTCAAATGGCATTGGAATATGCAGCAGCTTCCTTGAAGATGCCATCCAGAGGACTTTTGGAGATAGTACACTGCCACTGACAACATGCGGCAGAAGCTCTGAGGCTGTACAGCATCAAGAGGAGAGGACACTGCCGCTGAGGAATCTTCATATCAATATTTACTCAATGGTCCAAAGATGAGGTCAACGTGTGCTGCTGTTCCTGAACTGTTGGCCCCTTTTATGCTCTGGTAATACATGGATGCGTACAATACTACTTGTATTTCTTAGAGACAGAATGCAGCCATGCAGTTGACTCACTACTTAAAAAGTGATTTTAGAATCATTACTCATTAAATGTCCAATAGACCTACAAGAAACAAATGAAGCGATAATGGACCACACCTTGGTACATTAACATCACACGGAACCTTATCTGGCTAAGCAGGTGAACAGTGGACTTTCTCTGCATGAAAGAATACATCAAATCTGCATCTATGCAGAACATGTGCAGTGTTTTGTACAGTACACTGAATCTCATCACAGCAATGGTGGGATTACAAGTACAATTGGATGTCTACGTGTAAACAATGGAATCCATTCCTACAAAGTGCAAGCTCATTCACACCGTGCTCTGTAGATTGCTTGTTTATTGAAGCGTACTGGTGAATTTTGACCGAAGACGGACAATCTCGATTTGAATTGATTACACTGCTTGTACCAGACAGGAGCGCAAGATCACAATAACCCTTTTGAAATTGAATGTCCAATGATTGCAGGAGAGTTGCGATTTGGGAAGTGAGACTGAACTTAATGAAGAGAAGTAAGGATCAACTGAAGATCACCGATCCTAGACGAATGGCTCGTTTGAACTGGAGAGGATTGACAGCCTTTGAGCTTCACTTCAAGTTAAAAATGTGGACCCCAAGAGACTGGATCATCAAAACCATCAGCATCACTTGTCCATTTCATACACGTCAGTTTTCACAAAGTGAAGGGTTCATTGGAAAAACAGCGTTAGGAAACCATGGACATTACATGCTCTTTGTAAGTACCCGAGTGACGATCAGCTTTTATTATGACCATTATTCCACACTCAGTGATTTATATATGAATCTTTAGCCGCCTGCCCGTTAACTCCCTTCATCCGCCATGTAACTTCCTGTCATTCCATGTCCCCAAATATCTGTTCTAGTCTGTTTTTAGCGTATTACATTTTTTGTTCTACAGAATGACACCATTTCAGCTTTTCAGGGCTTAGACTGACGGAATCTTCCCTTACGGCGCAGGCTTCTAGTAATAATGTTCTGCTTGACTGCCTACCAAACCTTTGCCTCTCAGGCTTCACTGAATAGGATGCTCATCTCTTGTCATCTACCTCGGCTGGTCTCTCTCCAGCTCTTCCTCTATAGACCGGCGGTTGGCTCGTGACCTAGTCGTCGTGTCCCAGTGGCAAGCGCCGGAGACAAACTCCAGCTCAATGGACAGCCCCCCAGGGGATAGAAGTAGACCACCAAAGAACAAGACCGGTAAGGGAACTGTGACATTTTGTTTAGTCATGTTGGCTAACAGTTTGTTTGATGCCCCTCGACAGGAATGTGACGTCTCTTGGCGAATGAAG
The DNA here is from genome assembly GCF_036934945.1 of Oncorhynchus masou masou. Classification (NCBI taxonomy): domain Eukaryota; kingdom Metazoa; phylum Chordata; class Actinopteri; order Salmoniformes; family Salmonidae; genus Oncorhynchus; species Oncorhynchus masou. Next base: position 51,613,160 of record NC_088223.1, read on the forward strand.
ATAATTCATGAATCGTGAGAATGTGACTACTCTTACTCACCTGACTTTTCAGAGCCCTATTACAATTCAGATGAACAACTTACGCTGAATGAACGCTTCTCTAAAATTCATGACTCCAGTCCTTCCCCTTCTCCAAGAGACTGGAGATATGCAGAAAGGTAATCCGCCAATTTAAATATAAGAAACTGGATGAAGATTTATTGTAAAAAGAGTTGATGTAAAGTGAATATAATGTTATGAATGGAATATAACTGAAACCATTTTGTTGGTGCAAAGTCTTTGTGGTTATGGGTTACATGGTATGATGCATAACAATGGATGTGGCTTCACACAGCAATAACTGTAGTTTCAGTCAGGATTATTTAGCCAGATAATTCACTTAGTCTTGTTTCACATTTTAGGCAAACGGACATGCCACAGGAGAACCACACACCTGAAAGACCCTTCAGGAATCCAAGATCACCGCAGGTGAGGAGCACTTCCTGATTTTGACTGGGCTCTTGGAAAACTGAATGTTCATAGCTTTAGTGTTGGGAGTGCTAACATGCTTACTGTAATGAGTGTAAGCTGTCAAGGGATGCCAATACCTTGAATGTTGCCTCCCATAGTTTTGGAAACTTCAGCGAGCAATTCCATTTCTCGATCAACTCCATTCCACCATATATGCTCATGCTTTACTCTTATGCCCCACAGAGACCCAGCTTCCGTCCCAGCAGCCCAAATCATAAACCAGGTCCTCCCCAGAGAAAGCCAGGCCCTGATCTGCCCGGTCCCTTTAGGAAGCCACTCATGGTATGAAGAAGCTTCTTTTTTTTTTTAACAGCTCTTAACTTTTGGTCAGTGACTTCTCTTAGCCCACTGACCTTGTTGTTGGCCTCCCTGACCTTTTTGAAAATATAGGTGGTGGTGTCAGGTGGATTAAGCTGTATGTCACTGACAGACTGCATTTCTGACTAGTCTGGCTGAAATAATTTCTTCCTCCTTTTTATAGGGAGGCTTTGTGCCACGTCCCTTCTCTCAGAGGCCAGTGTTCAGGAAGAGCCAGAGCATCCTGTCAAAATACCGCAACATGCCGACGATGCGTCAACGTGTACCTCCCAACAGAGGGTCGAATTACCGCCGCTGGTGATCAAACTAGAGGGACTGACTGCACAGATTGGGGTTACACGCCCTGGCCTTGTGCTTTGGGCTGCCTCGTTGTCTTGGAGATGGCTCCCAGATGGAACTGTCCCTGTGCCCATCAGAAAAACCAGACATAAAATGTGTATTTTTCTAACATAACATGTGTTTTAAATATAGAGAATAGGCCATCTGTTTATATTCTTCCTGACTAGTTATTATGGACATGGTTTTGTGATTTCACAATTGTGTTACAGCTCTCATAACATGTAAATGAGGTAATTGGAGACTTTTCTTTTTATATTTTCCAGCATCACTTTTTTCCCCAATGCTTAGATTTGTTTGTTTTTGCTGTAAAGTGGCCTTAAAGACTATTCCACAGGGGCTGTTGAATATGATGCTCTGTCAAAAGTGTGTGGTCATGTTTTTATAATTCTCAACCTGTTAAAAACTACTGATACCCCTTGCATCTCCTGCTCATTTGAACATTTTGTTTTGAGGTATTTCAAATAATTGGCTGGACATGCCTTGTGTGGCGGTTTCTCTTGTGCCGAAGGAGGCCCCGTAGGACCTTTTTGGGATGTACCTTCCATGGGACTGGGGAGATCTTGTTAGCATTTCGCATTGACTAAAATTCCTTTTAAACTGAAGTGACCCAATTCATAGTATTGAGGTTCAGAACTACAGAGGCTTGATCATCACTGTCCCTTTACTGCAAAAGGAGTTTAAAACAAAAAATGAATAAGCGGTGGACAGATTACAGCTGGAAAATTCTAGACTGATTCTCATTTATGGATGTAATAGTGTAGCTGGTTTTTATGTAAATTGAGTATTGCTGAAAACTATATGGGGCTTGTATGATTTAGTTTTGTAAGAGATGATACTTTAGCTTGTGTTATGGCTGAGTAGATAATTTAATCTCTGCCAAATTAGCTTCACCCTACTCCTGTAACACTGTTGAATAGAAAATAGTTAGGGGAACAATCTGAAGAAGATAAAGCACCATTTAAAACATTGATGTGAAAGACAAAAAAAACAAAGAAGAAGAGGGGAGGGGTCAGAAGGAAAGTTTGCCTTGGTTTGAGAGGTGGGGAGAACTGTTCTGTTGGGTGTGCCATTTGCATTCCTTGGAGATCACCAGTCAGACGAGCTGTTGCCACTTCAGTGTAGGCTAGCCATGTCCTTTCCTGTGATTGGTTACAGCTGTCACCTTAAAAGGAGGGGATTCCAGAACTGTCACAAAGGCTTGACAGCTAAAGGAAGCCCTGGGGGAATAACCGGTGTAGAAATATAGAAAAGTAAGATTAAGACAGTGAGATAGAACCATATATAAAGGAGACAAAAGTACACAATGAGTTTATACAGCCAGCCAGGTCCATAATTATTGCCATTCTTGATAAAGGAGCAAAAAAAGACTATAAAATAAGACAGATGCTGAGCTATATTGTATACCGCCCAAAAAATGTATTTTATACTAATACAACTTCTCATAGAAAGAGACTTTGTTCAAGTTTTTTATTTTTTATTATTAAAGATCAGGGTCAAAAGCACTACACAGCTGATTCAAACTCATCAAGCTTTGATTATTTGAATCAACGTTTCACACATTTTGGCAGACAAGAATTCCATTTATATCTTCTAATCTCTGAAAAATATAATTTCCCCCCCAAAATGTAATGATAAACTAGTAGCGCTACATATTCCTGATTCAAACTACAATGACGATTCCGCTTGACTTTTCCCATTCAAACTCAAATTGTAGAACTGACTCTGAAGATACTGGATAATTGCGTGTGTCAAATGCCCTGTAGTCTGTCCCTTTAAATGCTCCCAAATCTTTAGCTCGGCAATTAGTAGTTCTGTCATCCTCAGGGACGGACACAATGTTACTGGTAGAGAGCATGTCTGGGTGCTCCACTATTCCGTGCTAAACTTAGCCCTGGCAATACCTCCTCTCATCACACTAAGGTGCTTTTGGGTTACAATGGAACCGGTGAATGGTGTAGAGTTACCACCAATGGCGCTGGATTGCGATAGGAACACTGGTCGAACAAGGTGAGCATGTACAATATAAATCCTATCTTGAACACCTACTAAGATATATGATCTTGTGAATGGATTGGTGTCTCTTTTCTGTAGCAAACGGTTACTGCTAATGTTTTGCACTGATTCTTCATTTTGATTTTTCAGTGTGCACAGTAGCTGCGATTGTTACATTTGAAACAACAGTTGTCCCTTACCGTTGGCAGCCTCGTTTATTTTCTTGAGCAAGAATGATTCATGCATTTACTTATCCTCTTGGTATCTGACAAGTGTACATTGTGATGCTTTCCAAAATAGGCTTGAACGCGTGCATGTTCTGATTGACAGGTGTGCTTGGAGAAATACCAGACTCCACTGACTTTATTCACTCCACTCTGTCATTTTTAGATAGAAATTCTTAGCTTCTGGAGCTCTTTTCTCTTTTTCATTCTGTTACTCTACATATCACCTTGGCGTTCTTCTGTGTCACCATGGGCAACTATAGCTCTGCCCTCACCGCGGGTAAGCCAATCAACCATTCTCCAATCTTCTCTTACGTTCCTTTTTTAAAAACTCGTTTTAATGATTTAGTGGCTCAAGAATTGAAGAATGCCTGACAACGTGTTTTTATGATACACTCTTATTTTACTTTAATGACCCCACCTCCAATTGAGCCTTTAAATCAAATAAACTGTGTCTAATGCAGTCTTGGTTTGTATTTTCTCCCTAAGACATTGAAGATTTTGATGCTGTCGTTTCGGTCACTGAGACGCTAAATCAATTGGCAGCACACGTGGAAGACGAAAGGTTTCAGTCACATATTCTGTCATTGGTCAGTATATTTCTGAACACCGATATCTGATATGGTTATTATTGTAGAGTAGTGCAGCATGTGATAGGGTTGTTGAGTCTCTGAGGAGCTTGTCAACTACTCACAGATCTGTTTGTGTCCCATTTTGTCCTTGAGTTAAATTTAAGCTGTCAGACAACCCAAGCAAGCATGCATGCACACATGTACATTTGACATGTGCTAGTAAGTATTCATAAAGGGACTGAAGTGTTCAATATTCTGTAGGGACACAATTACAATAACCACCTGTACGCATAACAGGATATGTCATTTTTAAGTCCTCGTCTTCCTTCAATACTCATGTTTCTTTCTCTGTTTGCTGTTGTCCTCTCAGGCTGCTCAGTCTAACCCTGACTTACAGGAAGACGTACAGGTGGCCCCTACACAGGAGGGAGAGGCGAAAGAGGAGCTGGACCTCTCCTCTCTCATATCACACATCAGCACCCAGACAGCACCTATAAACACCCCTGTTTTACCTGTAAGTCCGTTTTCACCTTACTATGCTTGCTGCCCAATGACAATGTGGAATATAGAGTTGGTTTAAAGACTATCAATTGTTTGTGCTGTTATGATGCGTTGGTGGACAGGTGACTGAAAAGAAGCCTCACCGCCCTCCAAGGCACACAAGGCTCTCCTCTTCATCATCCACTGTTGCCAGTGTTCCCCACCCCTTCTCCACCCTCCTCCCTGGGGCTCTCTCTGCTATCCTGCGTGTGACCCTGCCCCCTCACCTCACCTCTAACCCCAAGCCCAGGAGGGAGCCAAGTGCCCAGGGCCCACTGACCCTAGAACAGCTGCAGACAGAGCTCCGGGACCTGAGGGACGAGGTAGAAATTATGAAGAGCCAGCACAAGTAAGTCTTTGTTTATCTTTGCGTGTAACTACAGTATGTCTTGTATTGTGTTTTCCAAGTGTGCCTCTGATTTAGGATTTCTCTTCTCTGATAGCAAAGAGATTCAACTGCTGATGAATGAGCTGGATGAGGAGAAAAGGATTCGTTTGTCAATACAGGTACTGTGTGTCTGTCAGCAGACCTCTACATATGATCCAAGTACTGAATATATCACTCTATTGGAGATATACCTAACAGAGATGTTTACCGACACTATTAGGGGAAAATGGGGTTCTTCGTCTGTTGCCATAACTCTTTCTGGGTTCCATGTAGAAATCTGTGGAAAGGGTTCTACCTGGAACCAAAAGTAGTTTTTCAAAGGGGTCTCCTATGGGGACAGCCAAAGAACCATTTTAGGTTCTAGATAGCACCTAATACAATGTGTAGGCATTGTATTCTAGATGCATTTGATGACCAACCTTTCCTGACTTAAGACGAGCTCTGTTTATTACAGTCTAGATTGATGTAGATGGTTGTAATGATTTATCATTATGCTGTGCTTGCTTGCTGTTGTCCAATTGATGTTAACCCACAGACATGAGACCTAGAGGTTTCTTGTTTCAGATGGAGGTGGCACAGATGAAGAAGCACAAGTCCAAATGAGCTGTCGGGCTCAAACAGCATGACATCCCCAACAAAGTTTGAACAAGCGGTAATCTGTCTCAGCCTCTGTTTTGGTTTAAAGACTATCAATTGTTTGACTAGTTTGTTGTGATGCGTTAGACAGGTGATTGAAAAGAAGCCTCACCATCCTTCAAGGCCCACAATGAATTATGAAACTCAACAAACTATAGTGAATGTTGAGAAGTTAACTCATGAGCATCTTGTACAGAGACATTTTTATATTTGCTTATTTTACTTTTTAAATAAAAATTAAAACCAATCATGTTTTTAGTCTACAGTGGTTTAAAGTACATTTTAATTTCTATTGATGTGGCTCTTTCCTTTTTTTTTGAATTGACATTCCTAAAATATTGTGGTTTATAGTATGGTTCCTCTACAGATATCATTCCACACAGTGATAGACACAATCATAGTACTTTTCAATAGTCTTGTAATAAATACAAATCACACTCTCACTTATATCAAATGCTCTGGACTCCTACTAGACTTAAGCCACTGAATACAAGGAGTAGCTATCTGGGTCAACCGCCTCACGATTTATCTAGCGAGCCATCATATGGCCGCTGCTGCTTCTGTAAATCGTAGATCTGATATTGTCTCAGAAGTTGGATTCTTCACAGGGGATGGGTCTGAAGTTCAACTCTTTGTTCTCCTCCAGGATGACGTCATAGCGGCAGAGAGGCCTGTGTGTGTGTGTGTGACAGTAAAAGTGTAAGAAGTTTGATGATAGGTGACATTCATGCAAAATTACACAAGGAAATAATGACTTGACACACTAAAAGTCACAATGGGCAAAAGTCTGGAGATGGCATATGTACAGTGCCTTCAAAGTATACACCCCTTGACTTTCCCCACGTGTTACAGCCTGAATTTAAAATGGATTACATTGAGATTTGTTGTAACTGGCCTACACACAGTACCCCATAATGTCAAAGTATAATTTTGAACCTTTTTCTAAAATAAATTAAAGCTGAAATGTCAAGTATTCAACCCTAATGTTTAGGAAAAAGTTTGGACTGTGTGCAATAATGGTGTTTAACATGATTTTTGAAGGACTACTTCATCTCTGTACCCCACACATCCAATTATCTGTAAGGTCCCTCAGTCGAGCAGTGCATTTAAAAACAGATTCAACCACAAGACTAGGGAGGTTTTCCAATGCCTTCCAAAGAATGGGAACCTATTGCTAGATGGGTAAAAATAAAGCAGATATTGAATATCCATTTGAGAATTAAGTTAATTACACCATCCAAAATGTATCAATACACTCAGTCACTACACAGACAGCCAGAGAGGAAAGAAATCGCTCAGGGCCAATGGTGACTAAGGTTTAATGGCTGTGATAGGAGAAAATTGAGGATGTATCAACATTGTAGTTACTCCACAACACTAACCTAATTGACAGAGTGAAAAGAAGGAAGCCTGTACAGAACAAAACATACATCTTGTTTGCAACAAGACACTAAAGTAATGCTGCAAAAAAATGTGGCAAAGCAATTAACTTGTTTTGGAATACAAGGTGTTATGTTTGGGGCAAATCCAATATAACATATTACTGAGTACCACTCTCCATATTTTCAAGTATAGTGCTGGCTGCATTATATATATATATATACACTGCTCAAAAAATAAAGGGAACAGTTAAACAATGTAACTCCAAGTCAATCACACTTCTGTGAAATCAAATTGTCCACTTAGGAAGCAACACTGATTGACAAGAAATTTCACATGCTGTTGTGCAAATGGAATAGACAACAGGTGGAAATTATAGGCAATTAGCAAGACACCCCCAATAAAGGAGTGGTTCTGCAGGTGGTGACCACAGACCACTTCTCAGTTCCTATGCTTCCTGGCTGATATTTTGGTCACTTTTGAATGCTGGCGGTGCTTTCACTCTAGTGGTAGCATGAGACGGAGTCTACAACCCACAAGTGGCTCCGGTAGTGCAGCTCATCCAGGATGGACCATCAATGCGAGCTGTGGCAAGAAGGTTTGCTGTGTCTGTCAGCGTAGTGTCCAGAGCATGGAGGCGCTACCAGAAGACAGGCCAGTACATCAGGAGACACGGAGGAGGCTGTAGGAGGGCAACAACCCAGCAGCAGGACCGCTACCTCCGCCTTTGTGCAAGGAGGAGTAGGAGGAGCACTGCCAGAGCCCTGCAAAATTACCTCCAGCAGGCCACAAATGTGCATGTGTCTGCCCAAACGGTCAGAAACAGACTCCATGAGGGTGGTATGAGGGCCCGACATTCCCAGGTGGGGGTTGTGCTTATACAGCCCAACACAGTGCAGGACATTTGGCATTTGCCAGAGAACACCAAGATTGGCAAATTTGCCACTGGCGCACTGTGCTCTTCACAGATGAAAGCAGGTTCACACTGAGCACGTGACAGTCTGGAGACGCCGTGGAGAACGTTCCGCTGCCTGCAACATCCTCCAGCATGACCGGTTTGGTGGTGGGTCAGTCATGGTGTGGGGTGGCATTTCTTTGGGGGGCCGCACAACCCTCCACGTGCTCGCCATCCTCAGACCCCTTGTGAGACCATATGCTGGTGCCGTTGGCCCTGGGTTCCTCCTAATGCAAGACTAGGCTAGACCTCATGTGGCTGGAGTGTGTCAGCAGTTCCTGCAAGAGGAAGGCATTGATGCTATGGACGGGCTCGCCCGTTCCCCAGACCTGAATCCAATTGAGCACACCTGGGACATCATGTCTCGCTCCATCCACCAACGCCACGTTGCACCACAGACTGTCCAGGAGTTGGTGGATGCTTTAGTCCAGGTCTGGGAGGAGATTCCTCAGGAGACCATCCGCCACCTCATCAGGAACATGCCTAGGCGGTGTAGGGAGATCATACAGGCACGTGGAGGCCACACACACTACTGAGCCTCATTTTGACTTGTTTTAAGGACATTACATCAAAGTTGGATCAGCCTGTAGTGTGGTTTTCCACTTGAATTTTGAGTGTGATTCCAAATCCAGATCTTCATGGGTTGATAAATTTTGATTTCCATTGATAATTTTTGTGTGATTTTGTTGTCAGCACATTCAATTATGTGAAATTAATTATATGAAATGAAGAATATTTCATTCATTCACATCTAGGATGTGTTATTTTAGTGTTCCCTTTATTTTTTGAGCAGTGTATATATCCTTTATTTAACTAGGCAAGTCATTTAAGAACAAATTCTTATTTACAATGACGACCTACCCTGGCCAAAACCGGATGACACTGGGCCAATTGTGTGCTGCCCTATGGGACTCCCAATCTTGGCCGGATGTGATACAGCCTGGATTCAAACCAGGGACTGTAGTGGCGCCTCTTGCACTGAGATGCAGTGCCTTAGACCGCTGCACCACTCGGGAGCCCAACGAGCATGCTTGTAAGCATTAAGAACATGGGAGTTTTTCAGGATAAAAAAGCAACAGAATGCATGCTTCTACAAAGTATTGACTCAGAGGTGTTAAATCGTTATGTACATAAATGACATTCCTTCATTTTCATTACATTTGCAAACATTTCTAAAAACATGTTTTCACTGAGAGAGAGAATATATATATATTTTTAATCCAGTTTGAATTCAGGCTGTAACACCAAATGTGGAATAAGTCAATGGGGTATAAGTACTTCGAAGGTATAGTACTTACAGTAAATAAGTGACACGTGAAAGAAGCCCTAGTTGAAAGAGGGTACAAACTAACACTGACCTGTCTTTACGCTCCAGGTGTGTGAGACGGATGCGGAGCACTCGTAGTTTGAGCTTAGGCTGTAATGCATTCCCTGTAGAGAATTTGATTGAGATCTTGTAGACCTTCTGTATGTCCTTATCAAACTGGGCCAATAATCTGGTCTCTGAGTACTTCTCAAACTTGGATGCTTTACTGAAGATGGAGAGAGAATGAAATGTTAATCACTTCCCCCCAAGAGTGTGGATATGTGTAGTTTTGAGAATGATACGGTGAGAAAATTGTAACTTACTGGTTTATTGTTGCCTCTGTCACCTCAGCACCATTGTGTAGTTTGATGGTAATGTAGCCCCAGCGAGTATCGTGGTTCCATGTTACAACATCCACCCTGTAGTTCGTCCCTTAGAGAGAGAGAAGCGTAATTCCTCCGACCAATGGCCTACTAGAGATCTCATTACGTTTCCAATCTAGTTAATCTTGTACATTTCGCCCGATCATTGAAAATAAGTGGTTAGAAGATTAAAAAATGACGGACCAAAGCAATATTCCCAGAAAGTCTCTCTTTATAGAGGTCAAATGGGTATGTAAGCCAATGATTGTCCACTTACTGCAGAATGGAGTCTGTTTATTGGTGGTGAAGAAAGCCCTGGTTTGATTCAGAGGCACAAGAGTATCCTTCCACTCAATGCTTTCATACCCTGGAACAACAGATGAAACAGCCTTGTTATGTCAATGTGAAGGGACACTGTCTCCCAAAGATGGATTGGCCTTCGCCTGAAAGAACTGTGTGTGATTCAGGAATGTACATTAGCTTAATCAAGGCACTGACGTTGGCGAGTTGGAAAACTTTTTGTGATTACGTGTGATTAGAAAAGCTTGAATCTAATGGGAGTTAGAGAGTAACAACCAAAGACTGGGCATCCGGCAGGTTTGAATTGATCACAGTCTATGCAGCGTCCGTCCAGGAATTCGGTGTAGGAAGAGCATGGGAAGGCCCTGATGTTACAGGTCCGGTTAATGGAGCCCAGATAGAGGAACACTGATCTCTGGTGGTCACACTTAAAATAGCTGGACCCTTGGAGAGTAGGAAGGGGAGAGGACATAGTTAATTCCTGTGACGATAAACATATTAATTATGTGATACACATGTCCTACGTCTCATTTGAAGGACGACGCCTTGTGCAAATGGGATTTTTGAATGATCTCTCTGGCTAACCAGTTTGATTGTTATGCCTGTCTTACCCAGAGACTTACCTGAGAAGATGGTCTTTGGACAGCCAGGCTGGTCGGCTCCACCGTTAGGATAGAAATCAATGTGGCCCAAAGGCTTCCTGAACCCAAATGCTGGTAATACAAAATGAACACATGAAGATACACAACAGAAAACACAATAATACCCGATTCCCTTGGTATTCAGTGAACGCTAAACATGCAAGCAGAGACCCATACATACCGTCCATGTCTGTGTGCACTACGTCCACAAACTGGGCATCTGTGGGGTCCAGACGGTCCTCTGGGGGGTTCCCAGTGAACATAGGCCCCGCTGGATCTAGAGCTGATCAGGTCAACATCAGATCAGTACATTTGTAGGATAAATGTGTTAGCTTGCACTATTTATAATAAAAGCGGGGAGAAATGAGCAGAAAATCTATTCCATTGATTCTAACCTGTGATCCTCCCAATTTTTCCATTGAATTTGGCTCCAACAAAGCCTGAGATGTGAGCTCCAAGACTGATTCCAATCATATGGATGGAACTAAGAGAGGCACCATTCTCCTGAAACAGACAAAAATAGGCTAAATAAATATTAAGCTGTTATTACATACATAATACATGTGGCCCTAAGTATGGCCCTAAATAAGTATGTGAGATACAGTATTCAGACTAAGCACCCACTCTTACCTGCATATTTCTGATGAAGGCAGTGAGGTTGTCTGCTGTATCGTGTGTGTAGGTCACAACTTTCAGGTAGTTGACATTGGTAGCTCCGCGGTTCCAGTCCACCAACAGGACATTCATGTCTCCGCGGGCCAGCAGCTGCTGTGTGATGTCATGGATCCAGACGGGCGGAGAGCCCGTAGGACGGTAGCCATGAACGATAAAGGTGGTGGGTTTGGTAACGTTGAACAGGGGCTGTGCTGACAGGTTGTGGTGGGACAGCTCCTGACCACAGATAAGATTAGCTCTGGTGTACAGCAATAGCTTCACATACAGGCTGGTCCCGATGATAGAGTGATGGAGGTCCAGATCAGTGAACACATCACATTCATGGGCTGAAGACGGAGTAAGTCAAAGGGAAAGAGAGAGAGAGAGAGAGAAAAAGAGTCAGAAAGGAAAATCACGGTCATTTCCAGAAGTTCCAGAAGTAGTATTTCCTGTCAGTGATTGGTTTCACTGTGCGTATGACCACCACCAAAAACCACTCTGGCTAAACAACCTATTTTAATGATGTCTTAAAGTTTCCAAAAGATCTTCCAACAGCTGGGGCAGTATTATTTGATGTCCCCACCCTAGGTTTTACGCAGTTAAAGTGTGTGTGTGTGTGTGTGTGTGTGTGTAAGTTCACCATACCGCTGTATATTGCAACAGATCCCAGCAGCAGTGCCAGGCACCACCAAAAGGACATCCTTCAGACCTGCAATGAGCCAGTTATAAGACTATTGTTACAATGGTTAGTGGTTATAAAATGTTACAAAAACAGGGTGAATCTCTTTCTCCAACTATTTTAAAGCAACACTACTTGATTGTACATTGACATGAGGGTTATGCTCGGCGACCAGTTAACTGAGCTGAATATCTCTGTCCCTCTCTGTGTTCCCATTGGGTGACTATGGTGTGTTTGTGGTGACTATGGTGCATTCCTTTCACTGCGTCAATGCAGTACTAGGTGCATAAGGGCATGTCTGAACTCATAGAGTAAGCTCTTAGAAAATATGGTTCCAAAATGTTTTTTCAGCTGTCCCCATAAGTAAATTATTTTTGGTTCCAGGGAGAAGGGTTATTCAAAGGGTTCTCCTATGGGGACAGTGGAATAACCTTTTTAGGTTCTAGATAGCATTTTTTCCATAATAGTGTATGCAAAGGATATCAGATTTCAAGATGGGGGAGTTCTCTAATGAATGTGAGCTGTTTTTCATTGCAACTGGAGAAATGAGAAGTATCCTCTATTTGGAAAGTCACCCTGTCATCAGAAAAGTTCATGGATATTAGCAAATCAGTACTCTGGTCATGTAAATTGACTACAGATTAGCACTAGGTCATTTACTTGGTTGTCTTCTGTAGCGTGTGATCACCATCAGTATGTGGCTTTCCTCGTTGTTACAACAAAATGACTGAAGAGAAGAAAGGCATTCTTTCAGACTCATCCCACATTTAACCATTTTCATAAATAGTAATAGGTGTTAGTGATGGGCAATGATAAGGAAAATCTATATATCCATTGAATTTTCTTGATCATATCGGTTTGAATGCATAACATTACAACTGTATAGACTTCACATCCACAGCTTGTGAAGTTCAGACAACTGTTTACTAATTGCCCTTTGGGCCAGGTATCAAATGTTCTGGAGGCCTAACCTTCCTAATCAGTTTGGATACAATGGGAAACCTGTTGATGGCCCATCAGCAGGCAGTTAAAAATACTAAATTAAGAGCCTTGGAGAGGATTGTGCCTACTGGAACAGTTATGTATGCTCTTTTACATAAAAGTGTAGGTCAACTGTAATGGAGGACTGAAAAATATACTTACTATGACTGAGATTTGTGGTTGTTACCACCTAGCTGTTTTAAGATGAATGCACAAACTGTAAGTTGCTCTGGATAAGAGTTTCTGCTAAATTACTCAAATGTAAATGTAAATTGACTTGGTGGCATGTATATTCTTAGGTTTGGGATTGCTTAATGGGTTTGCTCCCAGGTGCTGATCAGGGCACAGATGAAAGACAGGTGGATTACCGTTGAGTTGGGTTTAATTAAGACAAGGATTCACACGGCACAAGATACTCCTATATACCTAATTTGTCACGGGCGTCGTAAGAAGTGGACCAAAGTGCAGCATGGTGAGCGTACATGTTCTTTTAATTTATGTAAAATGTCACCAACAAAACAGGGAAATGACCGTGAAGCTTACAGGGGCTATAGTGCCCCTAACAAAGATAACTACCCACAACTACAACAGGGAAAAAAGGCCGCCTAAGTATGATTCCCAATCAGAGACAACAATAGACAGCTGTCCTTGATTGAGAACCATACCCGACCAAAACAAAGATATACAAAAACATAGAAAATAGAACATATAATGCCCACCCAAATCACACCCTGACCAAACCAAAATAGAGACATAAAAAGGCTCTCTCAGGTCAGGGAGTGACATAATTTAGAATTATTAATGCAACTTTAGTTGTTTTACAAAGGTTGGGCTATATGTTTTGATTTTTAATACATTGTAAGGCTGCATGGTGAGACTCTAAAGTTGCTTGAAAGGCATGAACTCTGCTTTGTTTTTTGTGCAGGATGTAAACACTGATAGTCTCATTCATAATTTGACAAGCACTTGATAATGCCTGGAATTTCACAGCGGCATCCCATTTGTGGCCATAATGCACCCTAAAACAATCCATGCCTTTTGTGTCCCGGAGTGCTGCATTGTACTTTTCTCCCTCAGTGCTGCACAATTCGAAGCGACTCTCACTCACATGGTTCTGTCACATGATCGGGTCTTTCTCACAGGCTACAAGTGAAGACAGACACATTGGGGACGCAACTGCGCACCCCCTTATCCAAATCCGAGGTGCATATTGAAGATTTCCTCAGCCAACAAGATGAGTATGCCTAACGAACAGCAAAAACACTAGTCTATGTCAATCTACTATCCCCCATAGTACAAAAGTTGACCTATTCTATTCTGTGCGAGAAATAAATATTCCAAACATAGTCTGAGACAGTTGTGGGGTGCAATAAATTATCCCAAAACACCATCATCAAAAGTGACTGCAAATGCGATTATGCATGTAATGCTTTTATTATAAAGGTGAATTTTTAGGGTGAAAATTATATTTCCCAATCCTTAGGCTCTAAACCCCTTATAAGTGGTTAATGTGCTTCATTTTAAGAAGTTATTTGGCCACTTTGGGCTAGGCTACATGAGGTGTGCGACTAGGATTAGAAAAATATGCTTTTCCTGTGGTTAATTTTCATGCCAGACAGGTAGGCTATACTCCTGTTATAAAGACAAACAATGTGCTTAATATTAGCAAAGTTGAGAAATAAATATAGTAAGCCTATTCTATAGAAAGCTGATGGGATCCTCCTATTTTTAGTAGAGGCCATCACTTTGTTTTCTCACACAATTCCATAGCCTATAGAAATGCTGTGCAACATGAGCTCATCAATTACATTTGCATTGATGTCAGAGTGATTAGAGGGACAATAGAGTGCTGAGTACCAGGCAGTTAGCAAGTTTGGTATGCTGCGAATGACCATCAGCAGCATCAGAGCTTGGAAAAGCGCAATTACAGTGACTTAATGGTCACCACGAATTGCCTTCATGACTCATGACTACCAGTGTGGCGGTAATACGGTCACCGCAACAGCCCTACGCTGGCACCTAGTACCAATCCCTCTTTATTCTGTTTCCTCCCCTTTATCTACATTGATTGAAGTGGATTTAACAAGTGACATCAATAAGGGATCATAGCTTTCACCTGGATTCAGCTGGTCAGTCTGTCATGGAAAGAGCAGGTGTCCTTAATGTTTTGTACACTCAGTGTATGTACAGTATGTACCCTGACACTTTTTAGACATGGAGCCACCATGGCAGCCATCTTACAAAATGCCATTGACACCCAATTAGGCTAGATGTTATAATGTATGTTATAGTTTAGAGACCCTTGTGTACATATCCTAACAATTTTATAACACGCCTGCCATTGTTTGATGTACAGCATTGGTTTATGTACATGAATACAGGATATCAGATGCGATCCAAAGCCATGAGTTACCTTTGCTTTATAGCCCCTAGTAAATTTGCTGGATAATTCCAGGGCTTTTGATGTTGTACTCATCTCTTTTGAAAGGGTATATAGTACACCTTTACTCAATGCTGCCTCAGATCAGTCACCTCCAAAAGTCCCAGACATACTAAACTGTGCCTTTAAATTTGTTCCAATTGCAGAAATTTCAAGCTACATAAATACACCAAAGATGGCACAGAGGTAGATGTATCTAAAAAAGGCCTTAAGAAATTTAACATTGTATTACAGAGTTGTAATTTTGATAAATGGCCACCACTGACCCCCAGGGTCCAAATCTGTGTTTCTCGATACCTACATCTTCTAAGAATCCATAAATCTACCTCTGTTCCAAATGTGGCGCCATCATCTCATAATGGTATTGCGGCAGCTATTATGAAAGATAGTTGCCACGCCCCCCCAGGGGCCAAATCTGGGGTGGCTCCATATCTAAATATTTTCAGGGTATATAAATCTACATTTGTGCCAAATTCAGTGCTTTTATCACAAAGTGCATGATTGATTTGCTAAGCTACCCCACTGATAAAGGTACAGTATACACAGGGATATTGCTTGATCTCTAGGAAGGCTACAAATTGTACCACTGATCTATAACTATGGATGTCGGAAGGTGCTTGCGTGTGTGCTGTGCATGAAGTGACGTTACATCTAGAGTGAGAACAGCAAGGATAAACCGATATCATGATATGCCATGCTCAAACGATATCGATATCATATCCAATTATTGATATTGGTGCCCACCACTAATTGGCATACACATCAGCACAGACACCTTCCCAATTAGCAGCATGGATGCATGTGCATTATCATTGCATTCTTTGGAACTCAGTTTCTTCCAAGTTGCCTCACCCTCCCTTTACAGTTTCACTTTGTGTGTGCATGAGAATGCCATAGAATCTATGTTTTTGTACAGAGAGAGAGAGAGCGAGAGAGGAAAAACAGGTTTCCGACAATGACACCATTGACCCTGTGACAATGATTGCATGGTTATCAGTGTGAATCCTTGTGGGTGTGTTCAAAACTCGCATGGAAATGTGCATGGAGGCTGCTGAGGGGAGGACGGCTCATAGTAATGGCTAGAATGGATTCAATGGAATGGTATCAAATCAAATGTATTTGTCATATGAGGCAAACATGGAAACCACGTTCGATATCATTCCATTGACTCCCGTTCTAGCCATTATTATGAGCCGTCCGCCCCCACCGCAGCCTCCACTGGCACTGAGCTATATCTGAGTTATCACCAAAACAAAAAGTTAATAATTCACACAAGCAGAAGACGAATCCCTGTCACATGTTGCTCACAGACACATCTTTATTTCTATTATTAGACTGCAAGTGTTTACAAAGGAATAAAAACTCTGAGAAAATGCAATTCTCCATACTGTACAGGCTGTCGCCTGCCAACATTCGTCTCTATTACACAAGAATAGTTCAGAAGAAGCTATAAAGGGAGAAATATAGGGAGTGGGAGAGAGACAAGCAGAGAAGAACTGACATTGTGGAAGTCTTACCTTGTTACCTTGAGAGCGCTAGTTCCCCGGACTCAGTGTGTCAAGAGGTCCAGACTCTTCATGTTTGCATAGCTGTGTGCCGGTGCTCATTCCAGGAAGTGGACAAGGTGAGAAATGAGAGTAAACTCCCACTGTTCCCTGCCTCTCTCTACTCCCACAGGCCTGACCACACCCCCTGCCCCAGGACATCTTGAATATAAATGACAAATTCCTACTTTGGCTGGGCTGATAGCCAGTTATTCTCCAAGCAGGTAGTAGAACAATCAGAACTGTTCTTGACATTTTGACTTACCTTTCTACTGCTGTTGTTGAGTTCTATTTTCCACATCCTGAAACTCTTGTCAAAAGTTGAATATAGAGCATAAGGAACACAGAGTTATTCTGGAGTAATTCTTTGTTTTTTTGTGTTATAATTTTGGTTTGCAATCAACTTTAACTTTTGATCATTAAATGTTTAGCACAGGATAAACCTTTTGCACTCTGAAAACTTTCGCTATTTATGGGCAGATTGTCACCTGGACCTTCGGATAAGCAACAGCGTCCCCTGGTGTTACAAATTGTGTACCTCAGATGTCGCAATGTACTGTTATTGGCATCCTTTTTACGGCAAACGCCGATCAATGTAATTTTGATCTAGCAGCAGGTTAGGGGTCTTCAGAGCTGGTGAAATTTAACTCAACAGGTTCCGAGGACCATTATGCAGATCCAAAAAGAGGCAGACAAAACTGTCTTTGTGGCTAATTTAGGCAGTTCAGCTAATGAGGAAATTATTTTCGAGCTATTTTTGCAGGTAGGCTCCTATTTTCCACAGGCTCAAAAACTTGGCGAAATAAATGGCAATGGATGTGTGGGTGAAATAAAACCACTAGCGTTTACTCCAGCTGAGCTGTCTGCCTGTCTGGGTGTAATCATTAGTCCAAGCAGTTGCAACTAAAACGAGAGTTTCTATTCGACAAATTGAGGTATGTCATTCACCGTTTCGTTCTGTTTTCTTCCGTTTAAGAAACGATTGCAACAGAATTGGCATAATGAATACACCCCCTGGTGACAGTGGTTGCAACCCAACTCAGCAGGTCTTGCAGTTGGCTCTCTCTGTCGGTGGAAGTTAAGTTGTGTTTTCAATTTAAAATACATGTTGGCCAAATTCGTTTCTCGTATGTTTCATGCGGTAGTGTCATTGGTTTGATTTCTATCAAGCCAAAGCACTTTTTACACTAAATGTGAAAAACATGCAGAGATGATAAGATTGAGAATCAGGATAAGGCCACATCAAGTAATGTTAGTGGCCACAGGTGAAATGCAACAAAAAGGAAGTTGCACAGCAATATAATGTCTTATCTGTAAAAAATCATTCATTATCTGTGTCTGGTGTTTCACTTTTACATCGTGCCTTGTTTCATACCACCAGGCTGGACCACTGAAGAAGGTCACCATCGCCCGAGACCGCGAGGGTCGCCAAAGGTCATATGGGTTTGTGTATTACAAGCATGCTGAAGCTGTACCCTATGCCATTGCCTTGCTGAATGGCACTTGGCTCTTTGGCCGTCAAATCAGGCTGCAGTACGGCACCGGTAGGCCAGTGTTTTGTATCATCATTAAGAATTGCAGCTTTCAACTCACACATTTGGACTTATGAAGTTTGCAGTGCAGCAATTTAGCATCAGGACATTTCCAAAACCTATTCATTCATAATTTGCTCTGTACATGAAGCAGGTTGTGTTCTTAAAGTAATTGTTGTTTCAGCTACTTAGGGATATTAGTGCCTTGTAGATAGGTAGGGTGGAGGTTTTTAGGCCATCCCCCTTGCCCCTCTGTAGGTAGCTCCCACCAGGATGGGGGATCTGGACCTCAAGGCACAGAGGATGACCGTGATGACCCTTCACATGACACACCCAGGTGAATCGGGCCAGACCATATCATATCCGAGCATCTTCGTTTTGGCTAATGTTATGAACAGATTGTATCTAATGCTTGACCGTCTGTTTATTCTTCTTAGTATGAACGTAGGCCTCCCAGAGTCATCTGTGTTCCACTTCACAGGGCGTGCTGATGGCAGCGTCTCCTGCCAGGACAAGTTACACTGGAGCAACATGGTGAGGACTCCCTGGGAATCAGAGGGCGATATTTTCAACATTCAGTACTTTGAATGCATTCAGTTGTGCAACTGACTAGAGACCCCCTTTCCTTTCCTTGTAAAACAAATGAGGTGCTTGACTAGCAGTTTTTTGTTGTGTGTTGTAGGTGCGTGGCTACCCTTCTGAGCAGTACCCTCTGAGTATCACCCCACCCCAGCCTCACTACTATGTCCCCCCGTCACCCTTGTGTCCCCCTATTGCCCCCCTGCTGCCCTGGCCAATGCCAGGATATCCCCAATGGGCCTTTACACGACCCCCCTGTCCCAGCCAGGGTCAGGCCCTCCTGCTCCCCCTGCCTCCCAGCTCTACCCAGCCCAGCAAGCAGACAGCTCACCAAAGTGAAGGGCCTAAGAGGCAGACAGCTCAGCAAGGAGAAGTGGAGACTGCGAAGCTACGCAAGCACAGACGAAGCAGGGAGAGCAGACTGCAGAGGCACAGGAACAGATGCAAAAAGTGAACACATACACTCAAATAAACAATTAGCATTGGTCATCAAGTTTAAACGTGTAGCATACGCTAATATACTAAGATGCCCACAAGCTGTGCGGTTGTGAGGCTGGTCATTTTCTCAGCTTTACAAATGCACAAACACTGTACAACCATTAAAGACCGGCTGCTCTTAAATATAGCCCACAGTATTCCTTTGAATATTCCTGTACAAATATATGTATATATCTGTTTACGCAGTTTTGTTTCATATGCCTCTGACTGTTTTTCTGTTTCATCGTCTGGTGTGTTTACACCAAATAAATTGCACATTTCCAAAAGGAACTTAAATGTTTGGCAATTTTGATTTATGAGTTCAAGTGATTTTTACCACAGATTATTGGAACGCGAGCAGCACTTCTAACTGTGACAGAATTAGGCATAACTCATCATTCTCATTGTCCCCACCATGACATCGGGGAGGGGACTGTGGATCTGTCTCTGTCCGTTAGTACGTTGGTTACACACAATATCTCAGAAAGCACTTGCCCGATTGGGACTAAACTTTGGTGAATGATGTGTCTTGCCATAGAGATCTGGCATTTACAAAACTACACTGATTGGCCCAAGGCAGGAGCTATGGGAATTAACTGAAATGTTATAGTCGAATGCGATCTCAACTGGGCCAAGGGGGGCTGCATTCGTGGGGGACGATGTTTACTGTTGCTTTGTTTTTAGTTGGATGTGTAGGTACAGTGGGGCAAAAAAGTATTTAGTCAGCCACCAATTGTGCAAGTTCTCCCACTTAAAAAGATGAGAGGCCTGTAATTGTCATCATAGGTACACTTCAACTATGACAGACAAAATGAGAAAAAAAATCCAGAAAATCACATTGTAGGATTTTTAATGAATTTATTTGCATATTTTGGTGGAAAATAAGTATTTGGTCAATAACAAATGTTTATCTCAATACTTTGTTATATACCCTTTGTTGGCAATGACAGAGGTCAAATGTTTTCTGTAAGTCTTCACAAGGTTCACACTCTGTTGCTGGTATTTTGGCCCATTCCTCCATGCAGATCTCCTCTAGAGCAGTGATGTTTTGGGGCTGTTGCTGGGCAACACAGACTTTCAACTCCCTCCAAAGATTTTCTATGGGCTTGAGATCTGGAGACTGGCTAGGCCACTCCAGGACCTTGAAATGCTTCTTACGAAGCCACTCCTTCATTGCCCGGGCGGTGTGTTTGGGATCATTGTCATGCTAAAAGACCCAGCCACGTTTCATCTTCAATGCCCTTGCTGATGGAAGGAGGTTTTCACTCAAAATATCACGATACATGGCCCCATTCATTCTTTCCTTTACACGGATCAGTCGTCCTGGTCCCTTTGCAGAAAAACAGCCCCAAAGCATGATGTTTCCACCCCCATGCTTCACAGTAGGTATGGTGTTCTTTGGATGCAACTCAGCATTCTTTGTCCTCCAAACACGACGAGTTGAGTTTTTACCAAAAAGTTATATTTTGGTTTCATCTGACCATATGACATCTCCCAATCTTCTTCTGGATCATCCAAATGCTCTCTAGCAAACTTCGGATGGGCCTGGACATGTACTGGCTTAAGCAGGGGGACATGTGTGGCACTGCAGGATTTGAGTCCCTGGCGGCGTAGTGTGTTACTGATGGTAGGCTTTGTTACTTTGGTCCCAGCTCTCTGCAGGTCATTCACTAGGTCCCCCGTGTGGTTCTGGGATTTTTGCTCACCGTTATTGTGATAATTTTGATACCATAGGGTGAGATCTTGCGTGGAGCCACAGATCGAGGGAGATTATCAGTGGTCTTGTATGTCTTCCATTTCCTAATAATTGCTCCCACAGTTGATTTCTTCAAACCAAGCTGCTTACCTATTGCAGATTCAGTCTTCCCAGCCTGGTGCAGGTCTACGATTTTGTTTCTGGTGTCCTTTGACAGCTCTTTGGTCTTGGCCATAGTGGAGTTTGGAGTGTGTCTGTTTGAGGTTGTGGACAGGTGTCTTTTATACTGATAACAAGTTCAAACAGGTGCCATTAATACAGGTAATGAGTGGAGGACAGAGGAGCCTCTTAAAGAAGAAGTCACAGGTCTGTGAGAGACAGAAATCTTGCTTGTTTGTAGGTGACCAAATACTTTTTTCCCACCATATTTTGCAAATAAATTCATAAAAAATCCTACAATGTGATTTTCTGGATTATTTTTCTTATTTTGTCTGTCATAGTTGAAAGGTACCTATGATGAAAATTACAGGCCTCTCTCATTTTAAGTGGGAGAACTTGCACAATTGGTGGCTGACTAAATACTTTTTTTGCCCCACTGTAGATTCAAGGATGATGGTCACTTCTAGTAGCATAAACTATTCCTTTTGCTGACCTTGCATCATGTAGCTCATTTAGAATAGGGCTTAAACAAATCTGGTGTTGATACTTGCACACGATTATACTTTAATTCTATCTAAATATTCTATTTAGCTAGAATCACCTTTGATCTACTTAGATATAATTACCTTAGGTCTGATCTAATGTTTATGACAGAGGACTTCTGGTATAGTTCTCCTTCATTTTATTGCTTTGGTAATAAACAATGCTGTATGAACTCTGACAGCTTTAGTGAAAGCTGAATTTAGTGCATAGATTAAGTAAGTAGCGAACTCTGACTTAGGCAATATCTGAGCCTTAGTCATTTACTATGAGGATGCATGTTGTCTGATGTTCCAGAAGGAATTCCATGTCAGGGAGGGCGACAGAGTGAGGTTACTATCAGAGGGTACCTTCAGTGATAAGGCATTAATAGCTCACTCACATATCAGTGTTCAAAGTCTACTTAAAAGACAGGAATGGATTTATGTTTCAGCGATGGATATTATCTAGAATATAAACTATACCTTTCTTGTAGTGTGTATGTGTTTGATAGTCTGTGCGCGGACGTTGAGTGTACAAAATATTAAGAAAACCTGCTCTGTCCACGACAGACTGACCAGGTGAATCCATCTACAGTATGATCCCTTATTGATGTCACTTGTTAAATCCACTTCAGTCAGTGTAGATGACGGGGAGGAGACAGGTTAAAGAAGGATTTTTAAGCCTTGAGACAATTGAGACATGGATTGTGTATGTGTGCCATTCAGAGGGTGAACAGGCAAGACAAAATATTTATGTGCCTTTGAACAGGGGTATGGTACTGTAGTAGGTGCCAGGCGCACCAGTTTGTGTCAAGAACTGCAATGCTGCTGGGTGTTTCACGCTCAACAGTTTCCTGTATATATCAAGAATGGTCCACCACCCAAAGGACATCCGGCCAACTTGACATAACTGTGGGAACCATTGGAGTCAACATGGGCCAGCATCCCTGTGGAACGCTTTCGACACCTTGTAGAATCCATGCCCCGACGAATTGAGGCTGTTCCGAGGGCAAAAGGGGGTTGGTGCAACTCAATATTAGGAAAGGGTTCATAATGTTTGGTATACGCAGTGCACCCTACATGTGTTTGGAGTATCGTCCATTTGGAAGTTGAATTCTGTTATTTCATTGTATCACATGCTGACCGAATGGTCAGATTGAGATGGGTTCAGAGTGAAGGGACTGTGCCAACCTACATCCTTGAGACCAACTTACTTATTTTGTCATTCTCAGTGCTCTTGTTATTAAGGACACTCATTAGTGATATCACCAGTGATGCAGCATAGATTGGCTAACACTTTGTTGTTCCAGTGACTGCACAATAAAAGGTTTACTGCTGACCCTCACGGAGATAAAGGGCCAAGCTCTCATGAATAAGTAGCCCTTCAGAGAAATTCTCCTCGGTGGAGAGTCAAAGAAGCAGGCTGTAGATACAACAGAAAACGTAGGGCGTAGTTGGAGACTCACTCCGCAGTCCAGAATCCTATGATAGTTCATGACAGAGAAAGTGATTGAATCCCAGGGAATTCTGTGTGAGGTGTCTGTGTGAGGTGTCAGCTGAAGGACAAGAAGACCGCGTGAGTGTGTGAGGACGTCAGGGAGCCATGTGGTGTGGGAAGCGACGTTGGTCGTCCACGGAGGTGCTGCTGAGTGTCCTGTGTCTGACCCTGCTGGCAGTGTGTGTCAGTCTCATCATCATCACCTGGCTCGCCATGCAGACTGACCGTAAGAAAAAACACTCCAGACTTTTGTTTTATTTCCTCCCATTTCTGTCACTAAAACAGTCAGTATGTTTGCATAGAAATCAAATGTAATACTCTATGCTGTGCATAACTTATGGGTAAAACATATCCATTTGCCATAGTTGTGTCAGTCACTGACAGTATGTGTGTTTGTCCCAGTGGACCAGTGTGGTCTTGGTGGGACTGAGTCTGTGTACAGTGGGAGGCTGGTCATTATGAGGGGGGCTGTGTTTACTGAGAAGCTGAGAAACAGGAGCAGTCTGCAGTTCAAGTCCCTGGCCTTCGACACAGAGCATCTGGTATGCCGGGATACCATACACACATGTATCATTCTCTTGTCCACTCTCCTACACACTTTAGCCTTGTATTATAAATACTGTATTTTCTCACAGATATCTGACGCTTACGGCCGTGGCTCCCTCAATAATGACTTCAAGGCCTGTGAAGTTTTAGAATTCAGGTGAGAATTCAGGTGTATAATGATGTTTACAAATGACAACCTCATAGCATAGTTACATATACTGAAAGTGACAATGTCGTTATACCCTTTCTGACCATGAATCACCCCATGTGACAGCAATGGCAGTGTGGTGGTGAACTTTGACCTGCAGTTTCGTCAGAGTGTGGAGGTGAAGGAGGCAGAGCAGCAGCTGGTGGCTGGGCTTCAGAGCACTGGGGGCCTGGTGGTTAACCAAAATAGCATCCAGGTCAGAGGTATACAGTAAATATGGAAAGTATTTATACCCCTTTATTTTTTTCACACATTTATTTATGTTACAGCCTTATTCTAAAATGGATTTAATAGTTTTTTTCCCCTCAACAATCTACACACAATACCCCATAATGACAAAGCCAAAATAGGTTTTTAGATTTTTTTGCAAATGTAATAAATTACTGGAAGTTTATGAAGTGTGCAACTCCATTTTTTATAGTTTATTGCAAATGTATTAAAAACAACTGAAATATCACATTTACATAAGTAGTCACACACTTTACTCAGTACTTTGTTGAAGCACCTTGGGCAGCGATTACTTGGGCAGCCTCGAGTCATCTTGGGTATGACGCTACAAGCTTGGCACACTTGTATTTGGGGAGTTTCTTCCATTGTCTGCAGATCCTCTGAAGCTTTGTCAGGTTGGATTGGGAGTTTCACTGCACAGCTATTTTCAGGCCTCTCCAGAGATTTTCGATTGGTTTCAAGTCCGAGCTCTGGCTGGGCCACTCAAGGACATGCAGAGACTTGTCCCGAAACCACTCCTGCATTGTCTTGGTTGTGTGCTTAGGGTCGTTGTCCTGTTTGAAGGTGAACTTTCACCCAACTCTGAGGTCCTCAGCGCTCTGGAGCAGTTCTTCATGAAGGATCTCTCTGTACTTTGCACCATTAATCTTTCCCTTGATCCTGGCTAGTCCTCCAGTGCCTGCCGCTGATTAACATCCCCACAGCATGATTCTTCCACCACCATGCTTCATCGTAGGGATGGTGCCAGATTTCCTCCAGACGTGACGTTTGGCATTCTGGCCAAAGAGTTCAATCTTGGTGTAACGGCTGTTGGTGGAAGAAGGTGAGGACCAAAGCGCAGCGTGGTACGTGTTCATGTTATTTTATTGACACTGAACACTAAATACAAAAATAACAAAGGGAATAACCAAAACAGTTCTGTCTGGTGCAGACACAAAAACAGAAAACAACTACCCACAAAAACCCAGTGGGAAAAAGCTACCTAAGTATGGTTCTCAATCAGAGACAACGATAGATAGCTGCCCCTGATTGAGAATCACACAGGCCAAACAAAAAAGAAATACAAAACATAGAAAATGAACATAGAATGCCCACCCTAGTCACACCCTGGCCTAACCAAAATAGAGAATCAAAGCCTCTCTATGGCCAGGGCATGACACTTGGTTTCATCAAACCAGAGAATATTGTTTCTAAAGGTCTGAGAGTCTTTAGGTGCCTTTTAGCAAACACCAAGTGGGCTGTCATATACATTTTACTGAGGAGTGGCTTCCGTCTGGCCACTCTACCATAAAGGCCTGATTGGTGGAGTGCTGCGGAGAAGGTTGTCCTTCTGGAAGGTTCTCCCATCTCCACAGAGGAACTCTAGAGCTCTGTCAAAGTGACCATTGGGTTCTTGGTCACCAACCCTGACCAGGCCCTTCTCCCTCGATTGCTCAGTTTGGCTGGGAGGCCAGATCTATGAAGAGTTTTGGTGGTTCCAAACTTCTTCCATTTAAGAGTTATGGAGGCCACCGTGTTCTTGGGGACCTTCAATGCTGCAGAATTTATTTGGTCCCTTTCCCCAGATCTGTGCCTCGACACAATCCTGTCTCGGAGCTCTATGGACAAGTCCTTCGACCTCATGGCTTGGCTTTTGCTCTGACATTCACTGTCAACAGTGGGACCTTATATAGACTTTCTAAATCATGCCCAATCAATTGAATTAACCACAGGTTAATAATCCCAAGGATGATCAATGGAAACAGGATGCATCTGAGCTACATTTTTCAAGTCTCATAGCAAAGGGTCTGAATACTTGTGTAAATTTAGGTATTTCTGTCTTCTAGTTTTAATACATTTGCGAACATTTCTAAAAACCTGTTTTCACTTTGTCATTATGGGGTATGGTGTGTAGAATGATGAGGGAAATGTTTTATTTGATCCATTTTAGAATAAGGCTGTAAAGTAACAAAATGTGGGAAAAAATAAAGGGGTCTAAATACTTTTCAGATTTACTGTATACCTGTGACCTGGATGCTATTGTCAGAATACTTTCCGTATGCACTGTAGGTGTAAAACACACCTTATACATACCGATACATGATCATAGTATTGGGAAGAAAATGGGATCTAGATCTATTACCACGTTACTCATCCAGAAGACTTGTCTGAAATGCAGCATTGAGAATTTGAACCTATATGATGTTTCTGTTTAGTGAAAGAGGACCTAACTACATACCAGCCCACCTCTTCACCTCATCTTTCCACTACATCTTCTTCTGGTGAGAACGGAATCGATAGGAAACACTTACAGTAGATTAGTCGTACTGTAGTACTGTACCAGTACCATTTTTTAAATTTTTTGTACATTTCATTGATGATGGTGAATGATGATTAATGTCCACAGGGAAATGCCCACCTTATCATATGGCCTGTGGGGACGGCACTACATGTGTGGCCGCCATGCAGTTTTGTGATGGAGTAGACAATTGTCCTGATGGCTCAGATGAAAACCATACTCTCTGTGGTGAGTGTTTGAGACTCAGTTTTTGCTGATTATGCAGGCCTCGTAACCTCGTCCCTACACTCTTAGAGAAAAATAATTCCAAAAGGGTTCTTCGGCTGTCCCCACAGGATAACCCTTTTTGGTTCCAGGTAGAACCCTTTTTGGGGTTCAATTTTGAACCCTCTAGGTGAGATCCGGCTGGTGGACGATTACTAACGAAGTGGAGAAACATTGTTCTTGACTGTATAGATGGTACAGAGTAACAAGAATGCCATGTGAACTCATAATGTGGGGTCTGGTAATGTGGTCATGAGTGCATTGGTAGCATAACAGACTTGAACTGTGTGAATATCTCTCATATTTTCATAGCAACAAAGTGCGATGGCCAATTCCTT
This sequence comes from Oncorhynchus masou masou, assembly GCF_036934945.1. Classification (NCBI taxonomy): domain Eukaryota; kingdom Metazoa; phylum Chordata; class Actinopteri; order Salmoniformes; family Salmonidae; genus Oncorhynchus; species Oncorhynchus masou. The sequence continues at coordinate 51,640,245 of NC_088223.1, forward strand.
CTTCTTGGTCCTACGGGTTCCTTCCATTCTGAAAACTTCCCTCTCCCCTACAACAACGGCATGATTTGCCGCTGGGTCATACGGTAGTCCTGCTTCTCACACTAACTACTCACTACTCACTTTCATATACTTTTACCTGACATACCAGTGCTACCTCTCTACTTTTTGTGCTACCTTAATTAAAAAAATATATATATACACAGTACCAGTCAAAAGTTTGGACACACCTACTCATTCTACGGTTTTTCTTTATTTTTACTATTTTCTACATTGTAGAATAATAGTGAAGACATCAAAACTATGAAATAACACATATGGAATCATGTCGTAACCCAAAAAGTTGTTATATATATATATTTTATATTTGAGATTCTTCAAAGTAGCCACCCTTTTGCCTTCTTGATTTTTTCATGGGTGGCAGGGTAGCCTAGTGGTAAGAGCATTGGACTAGGAAGGTTGCAAGTTCAAATCCCCGAGCTGACAAGGTACAAATCTGTCGTTCTGCCCCTGAACAGGCAGTTAACCCACTGTTAACCCACTAGACGCAGAGTAGCTGAACGGATGATCTCTGCATGTGTGGTTCTCACTGTGAAGCATGGAGGAGGAGGTGTGATGGTGTGGGGTTACTTACTACATGTTATTTCATAGTTTTGATGTCTTCACTATTATTCTACAATGTAGCAAATAGTAAAAAATAAAGAAAAATCCCTTGAATGAGTAAGTGTGTCCAAACTTTTGACTGGTACTGTATATTTGTTATTTTTAGAGTTCAGAAAGGACTGGCCATAAAGATGAATTTCCACTCATTCGACACAGAAGAAGAGATTGATACTCTCAGTCTGTATGAGGGCACAGGACAGGGGAAAAATCTGACATGTAAGTATAAAACACTCCTGAGCAAATATGTACTAATTTCTATTCAGCAAAATATCTATATAAACTACAGTAATAGCCCACCTACCACCCACTATGTCTGTGTTTCAGACCTGCTGTCAGGCCGTTCCCCAGGCACTGTGTGGCTGCTGTCTGACAAGACCACTGTTGAGTTCTCTTCTGACGATTACAACAATTTCCAAGGATTTAACGCCACCTACTCAGCAGAAGACATCAGCAACCTCTCTAGTAAACTTAAAGCAGCGTATCCCAAACTCGGTCCTCGGGACCCTAAGGGGTGCACGTTTTTGTTCTTGCACGAACACTACACAGCTGATTCAAATGATCAAAGCTTGATGATTAGTTTATTATTTGAATTAGCTGTGTAGTCCCTTGAGGTCCCGAGGACCGAGTTTGGGAAACCCTGCCTAAAAGATTTCCTTTGAAGTTATCAGAACAAACTAGAAGGAAGATTGCAATATGATTTGGTTTTGGGTCTCTGTGAAATGGCCGTGACAGTGTTCCTCTCTGTCCTCTCAGATGAGGAGAGGCTGAGCTGCTCCTTTGAGGAGGGCCTGTGTTTCTGGAGGCAGGAGCCTGAGGATGAAGGGGACTGGATACGCACCAATACCCCAACATTCCCCCCTTTCACAGGCCCAAACCTTGACCATACATTTGGTAACCAATCAGGTGTGTCATTATGTGACAAGACATTACTTTACTTTGCTGAGACTTTATGATTTCATGTCGAAGTCGCAATGCTGCAGTCTGTTTCTGTTCTGTGACTGTTATTGTGTTCTGACGAAACAGGCTACTACATTGTCACACCGGGAAGCCCTGGCCAGTGGGAGAAGAACTTCAAGATCCGCAGCCTCCGATTAGCTCATTCAAAAGAACCAATGTGTCTGAAGTTCTGGTAAGTGACCCTCTCTCCCTCTATTCATGTACTGTCTGTGGATATCTATCTCTAAACACATAGCCTCTCACCAGATGTGTATTTATGCTACTTGTTGCTCCAGGTACCACATGTATGGAGAGAATGTGCATCGGCTGAGGGTGTTGGTAGAGAGACGGTCAACTTCTTTGGTCAGAGAAGCTTCAGTCATTGTGGTCTTCCAGAAGGAGGGGAACTATGGAGATAACTGGAACTTTGGCCAGGTCACCCTGAACAGCACAGCTGATGCAACGGTCAGAGCACTCTGAATCCCACACTGTGTAATTGCCACATTGTTATACTGGGCTGTGCATGTTACGTCTTTCTATAAGGATCTGTCTCTTCGCTGCGATGTTCTTCTCCAGGTGGTTTTTGAGGCTCAGAAGAAGGGGGGTATGAAGAATGACATCGCCCTGGATGACATTAGTCTGACAAATGGTCCCTGTGGGGCGGACCCACCAGACCCAACAGTGGTTCCCACACCTACAACACCACCTCCAATACCTCGTATGTTACTGTTAACCACATGGTCTTCACATGGAACACTTTGACACAGGCCAGCCATTCCGAACAGAACCACCCCATCATCGTTAACCAGCACACTCATCCACTACCACTGAGTCACCAACTCGCCTTCTCTCACCTGACAATCACTGTTCTGTGTCTGTTAATGTCATGTGTCCTTGTTTTCCATGGTAGCATCTAAAGTGTGTATTCCTTCCTCTTTCTCAGCTGACTGTGGGGGACCTTTTGACCTCTGGGAACCCAACTCTACATTCAGCTCCCCCAACTACCCACACTCCTATGGCAACAAGGCTTCTTGTACGAACTTTGTTTTTTGTTGAAAAAAAATTCTAATTGGTTGAAATGTGGTGTTCATACATCTGTTTATCCTGGGAAAGGTTTGTGGACTCTTCATGCCAGGGAAGGATGGAACATCCTGCTTCACTTCCTGGATTTTGACGTTGAGTCGACCTATGATATGGTGGAGGTGCGGGATGGGGCGGGGCCACAGTCTGAACTGCTTGGTGAGTCTCTGACCCTCCTCTTACTGTGACGTCCTTCCTACACGAGCCTCTGTCATATTACCATGACACTGTTAGTTGTTATTGAATATGCAGATGAGGTTTACTGTGGTGAATTGATGAGTGTTATTTTGTCAGGTGTCTTCACTGGTACTGATGCTACCTTTCCAGATGTGATCTCCACAGCCAATCAGATCACAGTGATATTCTTTACGGACAGTACAGGGTACGGCAGAGGGTTCCGTGCCAACTTCACATCTGGATTAGCACTGGGCATGCCAAGTAAGATTTTATATTAAGTAACCAATTCCACATTCTAAAGTCCAAAATTAGTAGTTCTGAATGAACCTTCCCTGATGTACTCTTTGTTCTTCAATAGCCAAGTAACCAAACTGCCTTTGTCATTTCAAATTCCAGAGCCTTGTGTCACTGGGCAATATCGGTGTCAGTCTGGAGAATGTATCTCCAATGTCAGTGTGTGTAACGGCCAACCAGACTGCGCTGACTCCTCAGACGAAGCTGTGTGTGGTGAGTAAAACAAATGAAGCTGTGACCCTGTTCACACTCATACAGCAATTCATTCCAGTAAAAGGCACGTAGGCCAAAAGACTGGTAAAGTGGTTCTCCATGATTCTATGCGTTTTAGTGCATCAGGTATCAGTAGACAGTACGGGTGTCAGACATCTGCAGCTCCAGGTCCAGACCACCCGGTACACAACTTGTGGTCAACACTGGAACTCTCAGCTCTCCCACTTCATGTGTCGTTACCTGGGCTACAGGTGAGACCTCTGCTGTGCGTGTGTCTGTGTCTGTGTCTGTGTCTGTGTCTGTGTCTGTGTGTGTGTGTGTGTGTGTGTGTGTGTGTGTGTGTGTGTGTGTGTGTGTGTGTGTGTGTGTGTGTGTGTGTGTGTGTGTGTGTGTGTGTGTGTGTGTGTGTGTGTGAGAAACAGTCATTCTTTGTATGTTTGACAGAGTGAAGGACAGAGAGTCAGTCACTGTGTTAACATGTACTCTAGATCAGGAAGTGCCCTCCTCATACCATCCACAGAGAAAGACTCTCCCTTCACCACCGTGAGTGTGGCAGCCAACGGTACCCTGGACCTGACCCCCAGGTACACTACATTCAACAAACGGCTTTAATTTACGTTTTTTTTTTAAACAAGTAATTTAGCAGGCGCTCTTATCCAGAGCTACTTACAGGAGCAATTAAGTGCCTTGCTCAAGGGCACATCGACCGATTTTTCACATAGTCGGCTCGGGAATTGAGGAAATCCAACCTTTCGGATACTGACCCAACCCTCTTAACCGCTAGGCTACCTGCCTCTAATAATTCAACTTTGATTCAACAGTCATACCAGCATCCAACTTGTTTGTTTCTATTTCCCATAGTGAAAAATGTACGGGTGAAAAGGTTATATCTTTGGAATGTGACAACCAACGTGAGTATGAAAAGCATAAAGCATCAACATTGTAACATGATACATACTGTAAGTCCTCATTCACATATAGACATTGGCACGTATTGACAACTGAACAAAATACACTCAAAAACACTATACTGTGCATTTTAGCGTGTGGCGTCCGTATGGTCTCCCAGAAGATGGATCGAAGTGGGTCCACTGAACGAAGGAGGGATGAGAAAGGAGAGGAGGAGTCGGAGGAGAGTGGAACTGTCAGAGTGGTGGGAGGGACAGACTCTCGTAAGGGGGCGTGGCCATGGATGGTGTCGCTGTACTTTAGGGGCCGCCATGTGTGTGGAGCTACTCTGATTGACAACGAGTGGTTGGTCACCGCTGCACACTGCGTTTATGGGTGAAGAATCCTCCTCTGCATTTATACTGTTTGTTTATGCTCCCGTATTCACCTTTACTTTGTGTACACTGTAAATATACACTGTGTATGCACCTGAGCCTCACCTTTCTCTGCACACAACATGTCACATGTTTCTGTGCATTTACCCTCAACTGAGTTTGACCTATTTGAGTACAGAGTAGCTCTACCATTGTTTTTCTGGTCCATACATTTGGAGTTTCACAGCCCATGTCTACGTTGACGGCTGTCTTTTTATCCTGCAGGAAAAATATTCACCTTTCCAACTGGGAGGCAGTTTTGGGCCTTCACTCCCAGGACGGTGTAGATGTCCTCCCATCACAGACCCGAAAGGTTGACCACATCATCATGAACAAACACTACAACAGAAGGACCAAGGATGCTGACATCGCAATGATGCACCTTCAAACAAACGTCAACTTCACAGGTGTGCAATCAAACACCCCTCTGCTCTACATCGCCTGAGAGTTTGGCCTTATGTCAGATTGGCACTGAGCACAAGGGGCCATGTCATGTTGTGTTCATATTAAGTGGATTATTAAGTAGATTATTAAGTAGATGTACCTCACATATTCACATAGATCCACACACACAGGATTTAATATTCACATAGATCCACACACACATGATTTAATCTTCACACAGATCCACACAAACAGGATATCATATTGACACAGGTCCTTCTTTTACAGATAACATTCAACCCATCTGTCTGCCAGGAAGTGGCCACCAGTTTGAGGCTGGGATGAAGTGTTTCATTACAGGCTGGGGAGCAGAAGTAGAGCAAGGTTAGGACTTTGATGTCACTCAATCAAATCAAATCTAATTTTATTTGTCACATACACGTGTTTAGCAGATGTTATTGCGGGTGTAGCGAAATGCTTGTGTTTCTAGCTCCAACAGTGCAGTAATATCTAACAAGTAATGTGTAAGAATACACTCAATCTAAAGTAAAGGAATGGAATTAAGAATATATAAATATTTGGACGAGCAATGTCAGAGCGGCATAGAGTAAGATACAGTAGAATAGGACAGAATAAAATATATACATATGAGATGTAATGGAAAATATGTGAACATTATTATTAAAATGACTAGTGTTCCAATTATTAAAGTGGCCAGTGATTTCAAGTCAATGTATAGGACAGCAGCCACTAATATGCTAGGGATGGCTATTTAACAGTATGATGGCCTTGAGATAGAAGCTGTTTTTCAGCCTCTTGGTCCCAGCTTTGATGCACCTGTACTGACCTCGCCTTCTGGATGATAGCGGGATGAACAGGCAGTGGCTCGGGTGGTTGTTGTCCTTGATGATCTTTTTGGCCTTCCTGTGACATCGGGTGCTGTAAGTGTCCTGGAGGGCAGGTAGTTTGCCCCTGATGATGCATTGGGCAGACCGAACCACCCTCTGGAGAGCCCTGCGGTTGCGGGTGGTGCAGTTGCCGTACCAGGCGGTGATACAGCCCGACAGGATGCTCTCAATTGTAAAAGTTTGTGAGGGTTTTAGGTGTCAAGCCAAATTTCTTCAGCCTCCTGAGTTAGTTCACGATGTCATTAACAGGTTAATCTGAGGATATGGTTGATGAAAAGCGCTATACAATTCAAATTGATCATTATAATTGATGTACAGTATGTGCCTGTAAATGTTGATATTCCCTCCAGGCACATCAGCTAATGTGCTGCAGCAGGCAGTGCTGCCCCTGGTGAGCCGCTCTGAGTGTCAGAAGCTGCTACCTGAGTACAACATTACAGCAAGGATGGTGTGTGCCGGCTACTCTGAGGGGGGAGTGGACTCCTGCCAGGTACATGGATTTCAATGGTCATAACCCTCTGTGGGCAAAACACGCTACATGTCTGTGAAAGAACTGCACCAGGAAAACTTTCAGATAGTATACTGCCTCAGTGCAGCAAAAGATGGTATACTGCCCCCAAGGCAGTACTGGATAGTAAAGTTTGGGTATTTGTGTATTGTACAGTACAATGCCAGCTGTACACAATGCCATCCACAGTTAGTAGTATCCATGTACAATGTGCGAGAATTATGTCCACTGACTGTGTCTTCCTGTTGTTTTAGGGGGACTCTGGAGGTCCTCTCATGTGTGAGGAGGATGGCCACTGGGTGCAGGTTGGCGTGATTTCTTTTGGTGTGGGGTGTGGCCGCCCCCAGCGCCCTGGTGTGTACGCCCTGGTCTCCCAGTTCACTGACTGGGTCGTCCAGACCAGACGGCTCTCCTGACACTGGGGACACTGGGATTACAGGCTCCAGGGAAACAGAATATTCAGTCCTGAATTAGGATCATATGCAGTCTTGGTTACTAAATCAATCAATGCGTTTGAATAAGTACAATGGTGTAACACAGATTTACAGGGATATTCAAAATATGTACAAATAATTGTTTGCAGTTCTATGCTATTTTATACTTAGAAAAATCAGCTGTTGTACCTACAACACAAATGAGACTTCCCATGGCTGGTCCTGAAGAAGAAATTAAATGTTGTGAAATTATGACACAAGATGGCAGTATCTTGCGTATTATGCTTTGGAGATATGTTTTTTTTCACACCACAATGCCTTGTGAATTACAGTGATATTGTATGCATTTGATCTTAACACTAGAGACAAACCTTCTTACTGTCAATAAATGTTTACATATTTCCTATTCCTTTTCAAGTCATTGAATGGTAAAAGTTGGGGCTGAATAGTTAGAATGCTCATGTACTGTATACACTGAGTGTATCAAACATTATGAACACCTAATATTGAGTTGCACCCACACTTTTGCCCTCAGAACAGCCTCAGTTCGTTGGGGCTTGGACTCTACAAGGTGTCGAAAGTGTTCCACAGGGATGCTGGCCCATGTTGACTCCAATGCTTCCCACAGTTGTGTCAAGTTATCTGGATGTCCTTTATGCGGTGGACCATTCTTGATACACACGGGAAACTGTTGAGCATGAAACACCCAGCAGCATTGCAGTTCTTGTCACAAATCTGCCTGGCACCTCGTTCATAGCCACTTAAATCTTTTGTCTTTCCCATTCACCCACTGAATGGCACACATACACAATCCATGTCTCAAGGCTTAAAAATCATTCTTTAACCTGTCTCATCCCTTTCATCTACACCGACTGAAGTGGATTTAACAAGAGACATCAATAAGGGATCATAGCTTTCAGCTGAATTCACCTGTTCCGTCTATGTCATGGGAAGAGCCGTTCTGAATGTTTTGTATTCTCAGTGTATGTTGTGACTGTTCTGATAGAGGAGTGCGTTGCACGCCAGGTGCAAAATACAGGGATTATGTGTCCTATGCTTCTCACCACGGCTAGACGACACGCCCAAGGATCTAGCAGATTGTAGATAACATCAGCAAACTGCCCAGGAGACAAATAGAGTGCTGGCAGTTTGAGGGTGTAACCTGCTCTCTTCTCAGCTGACCAGCGACGTGGATCCACCTGCATAGAGTTATGTTTGTTCTTCGAGCATGAAGGGAGGGACAGACTAAAACACTGAGTACTCTGCAATGGGGAAGACGCAGACTGTAAAACAGTGGTTTGGTTATCTAAATGTCTGATTTTCAGTTTCCTTTCAACTTACTTTCCATTTCCTTTATCACCTCGTCTGTAGTGGAATCAGTTAGGGATTGCTGCCAAGTTAGGAACTATGACAGTGTATAATTTGAACTTGGATCTAGGTTTCCTAAGCAATGAAGAGGCACATGCTGTTGTTGAAGTTCTAGAGAGAGACAAGCGTCTAAAGGAGATTGAAAAGGAGAGGATTGGGTAAGTGAGAGATCGTATACTTTAGTGTAAAATGACAGCATTTGATTTTTTAAAGTTGGATTTGAGGTGAAAAGGCAAGCTGGTTGAATCGTGGGTTTCTGTCTGCTTTTCTCTGTGTGTGTGTGTGTGTAGCTACATACTTTATGTCTGACTAATCATTTATACTTGTGTGGTCACCAGACGTCTGCTTGAGCAGCGGGGGGACAGAAAGTCTGTGTTAAGATGGCCGGAGAACCTGAGAAACCAGCAGACTAACAAGAGCAGTGTCCACCCATCCCAGGCACCACACAGCACTAACATAGGTGAGGGCAGACCACCAGATACACTGTCTACACCAGTGGAGGCTGCTGAAGGGAAAACAGTTCATAATAATACTGGAACGGTGCAAATTCAATGGAAACCATGTGTTTGATTATTTGATATATGGGTATATCCCCCCCCCCCACGTTCTGAAATTGCATTTCTGCGCCATCAGAATGTGATACAAAACAGGGCGACGGTTTGCTTTAGGACCATGCGGACGCATCCAAGTAGTCGGGTAGGCTGTTTGTATTGTTTATTCGTCTGGATAACATTTTTTTTAAATTTATAATTATGTCCCCCCCCACTTTTAAAACCAAAGTTGCGCCCCTGTGTATGCACATGGGCGCAGTGATATAGAGGTTCTGCTTTGCCTGTTGGACGGGACACAGAGCTTTTCCTCACACCCCACAGTAAATGAGAAGGCTAATATTCCTACCTGAGATGGAGAAAACTTCCATTCCCAGAGGCACAGAAACCTGTACAGTATCACGATTATTGGGAATAGTCAGATTAGTATAATAGTTTGATTTCAACGTTCACATGCTTTGCAAGGTGAACAAATCCTTAATAATCCTGTTTACATGGACAAGTCTGAAGTCAGGCTACCTGATGGGACTTTGATAAATGCAGAAAATTGCAATCAAAATAAACATTGTTTACATGACTAATGCTTTAACTGGCCTACTGCCATAATCAGTTTCATAACAAATGATTTGTGTGCATGTAAATGTGCTCATTGTGTTTCATATGTTGCATTACTAACTATGAAGCTCCTGGCCCTTATGCCAGGAACTGCTCTGGTTCTACAGGGTTAAAAGTGTCCTCATAACTTAACAGATGTCTCATAACATGACTTTCCATATACTGTAATTATCTGTAAATATGTACTTATGGTTAATTGTTAACTTGCTCTGTCTATGACTAGCTAGACGTGTGTTAGGGAGAATAATAACTATTATGTACACTACCGGCCAAACGTTTTAGAACACCTACCCATTCAAGGGTTTTTCTTTATTTTTACTATTTTCTACATTGTAGAATAAAAGTGAAGATATCAAAACTATGAAATAACACATATGGAATCATGTAGTAACCCAAAAGTATTAAACATATCAAAATATATTTTATATTTGAGATTCTTCAAATAGCCACCCTTTGCCTTGGTGATAGCTTTGCACACTCTTGGCATTCTCTCAACCAGCTTCATGAGGTAGTCACCTGGAATACATTTCAATTAACAGGTTCTTAAAACTTAATTTGTGGAATGTCTTTCCTTCTTGATGGGTTTAAGCCAATCAGTTGTGTTGTGACAAGGTAAGGGTGGTATTCAGAAGATAACCCTATTTGGTAAACGACCATACATCAACTGTTCAGAGGAGACTGTGTGAATCAGGCCTTCATGGTCAAATTGCTGCAAAGAAACCACTACTAAAGGACACCAATAATAAGAAAAGACTTGCTTGGGCCCAGAAACACAAGCAATGGACATTAGACTGGTGGAAATTTGTCCTTTGGTCTGGAGTCCAAATTTGAGATTTTTGGTTCTAATCGTTGTCTTTGTGAGACGTGGTGTGGGTGAAATGATGATTTCCTCATGTGTATCTCCCACATGAAACATGGAGGAGGAGGTGTTATGGTGTGAGGGTGCTTTGCTGGTGACACTGTCTGTGATTTATTTAGAATTCAAGGCACACTTAACCAGCATGGCTACCACAGCATTCTGCAGCGATACACCATCCCATCTGGTTTTGGGCTTAGTGGGACTATCATTTGTTTTTCAACAGGACAATGACCCAACATGCCTCCAGACTGTGTAAGGGCTATTTTACCAAGAAGGAAAGTAAGGGAGTGCTGCTTCAGATGACCTGGCCTCCGCAATCTCCCGACCTGGTTTGGGATGAATCGGATCTCAGAGTAAAGGAAAAGCAGCCAACAAGTGCTCAGCATACTGTATGTGGGAACTCCTTCAAGGCTGTTGGAAAAGCATTCCAGGTGAAGCTGGCTGAGAGAATGCCAAGAGTGTGTAAAGCTTTCATCAAGGCAAAGGGTGGCCATTTGAAGAATCTCAAGTATAAAATGTATTTGGATTTTTTTTACACGTTTTTGGTTACTACATGATTCCATATGTGTTATTTCATAGTTTTGATGTCTTCACTATTATTCTACAATGGAAAAACCCTTGAATGAGTAGGTGTTCTAAAACGTTTGAACGGTAGTGTATTACATGTAACTGTTAGCATGAACTGTAACTCTTCAAAAAAAAACTCTTCTGCACTTGTATTACTAGCGCTGACTTTGCTAATAACTACTTTAATGAGTTAAAATGGACAAACTACGACTGTGATATGTGGTTGTCTCACCTAGCTATCTTTAGATGAATGTACCAACTGTAAGTCGCTCTGGATAAGAGCATCTCCTAAAGGACTAAAATGCCAAATGTAAGGTGAGCCATTGACCCAGAAATGGCCTGAAATTGCCCTTAGGACAAGTGATGACTAATAAGATGGAAGAGATGGAATCTGATCTGCTACTCCTCCAATGACTAGGTCACTACTGGTGACCTAACTGTATGTATTGCTGCTACTCAAGAGGTTTGCAGGGTCAGGCTAGTCAGTCAAGCCCATACAGTCCTACTCTTTATCTTTGGCTATAATAGTTAGTAACTCACTGCTGCTTGTCCTGAGTGATATTTCAACACGTTGTCATTCTACAGAGCAGCAAACTGTGAGAAGTAAACCAATAAAAGGGAAGGATGACGGTAGCGGAAGACATACAACTCTGCGAGCCCGTCTCAGCTCCATGTTCAGCCTCAGGGTCCCTCTGAGGGGCATCAGAGACCCGGGAGGGAAAAACAACAGCCATAACAATGGGTGAGCCTTTGTAACAAATAAGTAGCTGGTACACTTACAAACATGGTGGAAACATGCAGATTACTGTGACAATAGCCTTCAGAGGATGAAATTAGGGTACAGGGATATTCTAATGCAGGCTTATCCCCATCTCCTAGGGTTAGCAACGTCTCCTCTTCTGGAGGACAAAGCTGCGAAGGCAAGAGTACTGAGGCAAAGCATGTGGAGGAGCAAATAGGTGAGTTTGCAGAGGAGCCTAACAAGGAGGTGCACACAGAGGAGGAGCTCACCAAGGAGGTGCACACAGAGGAGGAGCTCACCAAGGAGGTGCACACAGAGGAGGAGCTCACCAAGGAGGTGCACACAGAGGAGGAGCTTACTAAAGAGGTGCACACAGAGGAGGCACACACAGAGACGGCACACAGAGAGAAGGAGCTCACAGAGAGTCCTGCAGAGGAGGAGCCCACTGAGGATCACTCAGTGGAGTCTAATAAGGTACAGACTAGTGCATAATGGCCCTCAGTAGGTGTGTAGTAACCAGTGCCTGGGTGTTCCCCTCACCTTTGGGCCTATAATCTCCTTGTAAAGTATTGCTTTCCGCACTGCATCAAAGTTGTCCTATTTCACACACCCCCTTCAGGGAGCCTTTTCAACAGCTTGGGTGTACCCTCAGCAGGTTTGCATGCCTATGACACATGCTTGGGTCAACTCAGCGAATTGTGGCAGTTCTTGAGAACATATTCTAACCTATTCTCCTATATCTCTCTGTCATGTAAGTTAGCTTGATAGCATGTTTGCGTTCACAACCACATTTATTTGATTAACCAACATTTTGATTAATTGGGAGTTGCACGTATTGTTGAGTTATTATGAGATTGGCCCATAGCTTTTGATGAACTCATGGATCAAAGGTTAAATGCAAATATTGATTCAAATCCCTCTATTGTATGTTGGTGCCAAGCACAGCATGTGATGTCTAAAACTAGACATGATTTGCATACTTAAACTCTTTCTCTCTCTCTCTCTCATTTACAGGTGATTGGACCTGCTGCCTTCCCTGTGGGTGAAACAGGGAAGAGGAGAACAGATCTACTGGAAACAGGGGGAAAGCAGGAGAGCTCCACAGGTGTGTAATGGCTCCAGTCCTCCTCTGGTTATTTACTAAAGGACAGATAGTAAACTGTGTGTTATGATTGCAGCTATGATGGCTCCTAGTTTGGACAGGGAGTGAAACAGACACTTAAACAGTTCACTTGAGCATTCTGTAACCCATGCACACACATGGAGCCATATACAGTGCCTTGCGAAAGTATTCGGCCCCCTTGAACTTTGCGATCTTTTGCCACATTTCAGGCTTCAGACATAAAGATATAAAACTGTATTTTTTGTGAAGAATCAACAACAAGTGGGACACAATCATGAAGTGGAACGACATTTATTGGATATTTCAAACTTTTTTAACAAATCAAAAACTGAAAAATTGGGCGTGCAAAATTATTCAGCCCCCTTAAGTTAATACTTTGTAGCGTCACCTTTTGCTGCGATTACAGCTGTAAGTCGCTTGGGGTATGTCTCTATCAGTTTTGCACATCGAGAGACTGACATTTTTTCCCATTCCTCCTTGCAAAACAGCTCGAGCTCAGTGAGGTTGGATGGAGAGCATTTGTGAACAGCAGTTTTCAGTTCTTTCCACAGATTCTCGATTGGATTCAGGTCTGGACTTTGACTTGGCCATTCTAACACCTGGATATGTTTATTTTTGAACCATTCCATTGTAGATTTTGCTTTATGTTTTGGATCATTGTCTTGTTGGAAGACAAATCTCCGTCCCAGTCTCAGGTCTTTTGCAGACTCCATCATGTTTTCTTCCAGAATGGTCCTGTATTTGGCTCCATCCATCTTCCCATCAATTTTAACCATCTTCCCTGTCCCTGCTGAAGAAAAGCAGACCCAAACCATGATGCTGCCACCACCAGTGGGGATGGTGTGTTCATTGTGATGAGCTGTGTTGCTTTTACGCCAAACATAACGTTTTGCATTGTTGCCAAAAAGTTCAATTTTGGTTTCATCTGACCAGAGCACCTTCTTCCACATGTTTGGTGTGTCTCCCAGGTGGCTTGTGGCAAACTTTAAACGACACTTTTTATGGATATCTTTAAGAAATGTCTTTCTTCTTGCCACTCTTCCATAAAGGCCAGATTTGTGCAATATACGACTGATTGTTGTCCTATGGACAGAGTCTCCCACATCAGCTGTAGATCTCTGCAGTTCATCCAGAGTGATCATGGGCCTCTTGGCTGCATCTCTGATCAGTCTTCTCCTTGTATGAGCTGAAAGTTTAGAGGGACGGCCAGGTCTTGGTAGATTTGCAGTGGTCTGATACTCCTTCCAATTCAATATTATCGCTTGCACAGTGCTCCTTGGGATGTTTAAAGCTTGGGAAATCTTTTTGTATCCAAATCTGGCTTTAAACTTCTTCTCAACAGTATCTCGGACCTGCCTGGTGTGTTCCTTGTTCTTCATGATGCTCTCTGCGCTTTTAACGGACCTCTGAGACTATCACAGTGCAGGTGCATTTATACGGAGACTTGATTACACACAGGTGGATTGTATTTATCATCATTAGTCATTTAGGTCAACATTGGATCATTCAGAGATCCTCACTGAACTTCTGGAGAGAGTTTGCTGCACTGAAAGTAAAGGGGCTGAATAATTTTGCACGCCCAATTTTTCAGTTTTTGATTTGTTAAAAAAGTTTGAAATATCCAATAAATGTCGTTTCACTTCATGATTGTGTCCCACTTGTTGTTGATTCTTCACAAAAAAATACAGTTATATATCTTTATGTTTGAAGCCTGAAATGTGGCAAAAGGTCGCAAAGTTCAAGGGGCCGAATACTTTCGCAAGGCACTGTATGTTTAGATGTGGTTACTTCTGTTATCCTTGATTTGATATGCACTAAGTGTACAAAACATTAAGAACACCTGCTCTTTCCATGACATTGACTGACCAGGTGAAACCAGGTGAAAGCTATGATCCCTTATTGATGTCACTCAATCAGTGTAGATGAAGGTGAGGCAACAGGTTAAAAGATTTGTAAGCCTTGAGACAATTGAGACATGGATTGTGTATGTGTGCCATTCAGAGGGTAAAAAAAACATTTTAGTGCCTTTGAACGGGGTATGGTATTAAATGCCAGGCACACCAGTTTGTGTCAAGAACTGCAATGCTGCTGGGTTTTTCATGCTCAACAGTTTCCTGTGTGTATCAATAATGGTCCACCACCCAAAGGACATCCAGATAACTTGACACAACTATGGGAAACATTGGAGTCAACATGGGCCAGCATCCCTGTGGAAAGCTTTCGACACCTTGTAGAGTCCATGCCCGACAAATTGAGGGGGGTGTTCTTGATATTTTTTACACTCAATGTTTACAAATACTTAGTAAAGAAATTAGATTGTGTCTCAAAGAGGCTGGTTTCCTAGCAAATAAATGGTTAATAAAAATATGAACAACTGTGTCAAAGGTCAATGTACCAATCTTGTTCTCTTCATTGTCCAGCCATAGGTCAGAATCAGAGAGAGGACCAAGAAAGTTCTGGAGTGACTGGACCAGCGTTAGCACCACAGTCAATCAGCCACCCACCAGTGAAGCATGAGGATCCTACATCTAAACCTCGGAAAGGAGAACACATCCAACCATCAGCTGAATTGAAAACGTCTATTCCCTTTAGCCCAAATCGGAACATATGTAGCTGCCCCATCCGCCCCCACCACTCTGACATTTCCTCCCCCTTCCTTGCACCTCAAGAGCAGTCCCTGCCCAGGACTGCCACTGTGAAGAGTCTTTCCCCTGAGGTTATGAACATTCCCTTTCACAGCCCACATCAACCACCAAAACTTCAGTCTTCTAACTTGAAGAGGAGCCAGCTTCAAAAGGCCTCTGGTCGGGCCGTAACACCAGCTCGC
Organism: Oncorhynchus masou masou; assembly: GCF_036934945.1. Classification (NCBI taxonomy): domain Eukaryota; kingdom Metazoa; phylum Chordata; class Actinopteri; order Salmoniformes; family Salmonidae; genus Oncorhynchus; species Oncorhynchus masou. Next base: position 51,655,810 of record NC_088223.1, read on the forward strand.
CATTTGTCCTTGATCAGGCCATGGCGTGTGGAGTCACCAGGAACGTTCTCCTTGCTAAGACCAAGCAGCTCCACCACACTGCCCACCTCCCACTATGTAGAGACCCAGGCTGAAGCCTCCGGCCTCTCCTCCAACTTCACCTCCGTCCTCCCTTCCAACCTCTCCTCCGAACTCCCCTCCAACCTCCCCTCTGGCCTCCCCTCCTCCTCTGACCACCGAGAGAGTCCAGTCACCTTGAGACAGCACATTTCAAGAAGTCATCTCACCTTGTTCCCTGCCTCTGACCTACAATGTTTCCCACCCCAGAGCCTCAACAGAATCCTGCCTCATACTACACTGTCTCATTACCCTCTTGAAAATAGGACCAGATTAAGCTCATCTTTGATATTTAACTCTCTCCCCATGTCTAAGAACACTTTAGATACAGCAACTGAGAGTCCAAAATACCTTAACAGGTCCAAGTCACTTGATAGACATTTAACCAAGGCTGTGTCTATGGATACTGCTGGTGACAATCACTCCCCCTACTCACCACCCAGCAACACAAGATGGATGTCATCTTCTGAGAGAATCAACATGTTGGCGAAGCAGCATAACTTAGCAGCCCAGGATGGTTTATCAAAAGCCATCAGCCAACAGAGGATACTGCAGACGAATGCCTCGGTTCAATCTAATAACCAAAGAATTGTCAAGCCCCATGCATATTATTCAGGTGTATATGACACAGGTTCCAGTCTGGCAGTTAAGACTCATTCTCTCTCCAGCCTCAGCTCCAGGGCCTCTCACGGGCTTCAGTCACATCTTCACAGCCCCCCAGTTTCACCAGATCATATGACTGATCTCACCAGAGCCTATGGTGGTACACACAGTGCCCCAGCAGACACAAAACAGTTGATGATAGGGGAAAAAATAAAAGTGACTGGTTCAGAGATTATTGATAGTGAAACACATAATATCAGTGAATTTAAATGTCAGACTTCAAATAAGGATCTGTTTGCATCTCAGATTAGAAAGAATAGCTTGGGTCTGCCTGTTCAGGACGCAACTCTTGTCTCTGATAGGACTGAAAAAGGGCCCACTGGTTACAGAAGCAACCGGAAAGTAGATCAGATACTGAATCGCCTCAGAATGATATTCAGTAGCAAACGTATTGAGGAAAGGAGTGTGTTGTTTGGTAGAAAGGGGAAAACGGTGCCATCAACACTTGAGGGAGCTAGTGTCATCAGTGAGAATAGACAGACAGGGAAGAGGTCTCCAGAGGTCAAAGAAGTGCTGAAACCCATTGACCTTCAACGTAATGTGGCAGGTCAACTGAGACAACAAAACAGAGGCTGCAATGGGCTGACAATTTCCACAGTTAAATTAGCATCCAAGAATGCACAGTTAGATATTCATGACAAAGAGAGGAACACAATATCAACTGAGAAAAATGGAAACCCATCGCTGTCAAAAGAAGAATTAAGTAGACCAAATCTTCCACATTCACCCTATTTTAGTAGTCAATCTCATAAGGACTCTGGAAGTTCTAGAACCAGTCATTTTAGCCTCAACACAAAGAATGATGTCTTCTCTAGCCCAATGGGTAAGGACAGTAGATCAGATAGGAGTAGAACTGCCTGTTTTAAACCCACACAGCTCTCATACTCCAACAACTCTCCAACCACTACTGATTTTGGCCTGAAACATGGCCGCTCCATCTCTGTCACCAACATTTACTCAAACCGAACATCAAGAAACAGGCGCATCTCCACAGGAACTGATATGGCCCCCACAAGGTACCTACGGAGTCTGGAGGATATCAGAGGGCCAGGGGACCTTGATCGCCCACCCAGGACCATTTCCAGAGCTTTCTCTAGCACTCAGAAAACCTATATCAGTCTAATAAAAACAGACAGCATCTTAAGCCCTAAGAGCCTGACATTGCCTTTGCCTCTACGGTTCAATGAGTCATCGACTTGGCACACAGAGATTTTAAACTCACTTATCATTGATCAGAAGTTGCAAGTCATTCAAGGCCCCATGGAACTACTGCCCATCACTAGCTCCAGTTTGTCAGACTTTGAGGAGTATGACTCAGATACAACTACAGATGGAGAATACTACTTGAGCAGTGATGATTGGGAGAAAGAGTCAATACTCTAGCAAAGGGCGACTGTTTTGAGTAACATTGTGCAGATATTTAACGTGTTTGTGAAAATCATTTCTTATTGGCCTATGTATTTATAGTTGAAAAACATTAATAAAACAAATAATTAATCTGTACATTTATTGAATCCATGTTGATGATATGGTGATATATGGTAGTGAGAGGAAGCTCAGTGGTTGGCAGTGGGAGAAGATGGAAGGAGATGGATTTTGGCCGACATTCTGCAAATTTTATAATCGATAAAACATTTATTTTATGAACAGAGTGGACTAGGTTTTGTAGACTTTACCCTTTGCCAAAGTTGTTTAAAAAAATCGCGTTGTTTAGTGCAAATGCGAATTGAGTTATTGCACTTCACAGAGTAGGCGTTCCCTAACGAAAATATGCAGACGAATATGGAACGTCGTTTGTTTTTTTTTGTTTTTTTTACATAGTTATTACACATGGATTACACTATCACTAGAATTTTATATGTCACAACGATTCATCGATACGTATGCTATGATGCTGGTGAAGTTGTCTCGCGCATCTACAGTGCTATTCATTAAAAAAGCTAGCTAGCTCATGGATGCAAACAATGTTCTTCCCCAAAAACTGTGCAAAACGACATAATCTCTTTCAGTAGCTAATAGTTAGGTGTCATCTAAAATAACCTTAATTTATAAAACAGTTCTTATTTGATTAATGGTGGTCGGACCCATCTATGTGAAAGTAGCCACAATAAGGATTAGTCCCAATTAGTGGACTTTGCGGTTAATAAGTATGTCATTGACAGTGATGCAAATGACCACAAATAATACAATTATGCCATAATTGAATAGATCATAATAAACGAGGTTGGAATGTTGTTATATAAAATCAACAAAATACAACAATAAGTTAATTTGACAAAAATATGTTGAAATCACACTGGATGTATTAGAAAAGTACGTCATTGACAGTGATGCAAATGACCACAAATAATAGAATTATGCTATAATTGAATAGATCATAATAAATTAGGTTGGAATGTTGTTATATAAAATCAACAAAATACAATATTTTGTTAATTTGACAAAAATATGTTGAAATCACACTGGATGTATTAGACCTTAGAATTGCATTTGGGGCATACTTATTTCACTGCACAGCCTTACCTATGGATTGTGGATCAATGACATGGGGTATCAGTCTACTCAGTAACACCCAGAGAATAGTAGCATCGTAGCTCTTATCACGAGACTCTGAAACAACTGAATTGAGCCACATTTGTTGTCAACCTACTATGTGTATTGAACATTATTCCCGAGGGAAAACAATACTGAGTGGATGTTTTGGAGTCTGATAACTCTGAGGAGCGTGTTGGGAAAAATATATTGGGTATTGAGTAGACTGATACCCAATTTAATTGATCCCCAATCCTTAGGTAAAGCTGTACAGTGCAATATGAATGTCAATACACACAATAGGCTGACTGGGGAGGTGATTTCACACAGTCACAGTGCCGCGATAAGAGCTACAACCCTAATGTTTGCGTAAACTCTTCACAGTTGTGTTCTGTGGGTGTCACCGAGTAGACTTATACCCCATTTCACATTCCAACCTTGTTTAACATTATCTAGTCTAAATATGGCATGATTCCACCAACTGTAACCTTCTGCATCACTTTCAAATAGGTACTTTTATTTTGAAGGCTAACAGCAAATTCCACGATTGTGCCTAATCCTTATTGTGGCTAGCTTCACAACACATTAACCGGTCAGGTCGAGCCTCACGAGCCAGATGAAGCTAGCTGACTGCTTATAACGTTAGCTTTGGGCTAGAGGGTTAAGTAGTTGGCTAGCTAACTGAAGTTCAATTTAAATAAGCGAAGAACATGTGGCTACCTAGCTAATACTTATTCACAAGGATTCCTAAATAATTGCTAAGAATGATGAAAATGACTGCAGTTTCTACTGGTCTTTGTTTTCAGGCTGGTTGTATTGGTGTTAGCTAGGTAACTTTACCAAGCGAATGCTAGAACGTTTCCAATAGGATCTCGCTAGCTCGTGCTTGGCTCTGCCCACCTCCTTGCTTGTTCTCCCCACTATGACTCGTTTGTTCCCATTGGAAACGACATGTAGCGGTCTAACTTGGTTTGTCTTTGCGTAACCCTTATACAAATGTTAACTTTCAACTTCAATGGGGGTGGGGACATCCCTAGGATTCCGATTAACACGGACCCTGAAAGAAGGAAAAGAAGTGACATCTGGTAAAATTAAAAGGGAGTAATATCCGGCATTCTTCTGTATTAAACCATCAATATTTGGTCTCTGTAAACAGATAGTTTTTCCTGTGTGTATTTCATCAAACTTCCTCAATACACACAAGTCCATACATCGTGCAATCGCATTGGGCCAAATCACAAATTCACCCCCTTCTGAAGATGAGATGCTGCATGCTAAATTGGTACCCTAAAAATAAATATTAGTTAGGTAGCTACCTCGTCTCTCTACTTTTAGAAAGGAGCTAACTATGACTCTTAAATATAATCTACTCAACCCTATACTGAGCGTATTTCCGTTAGTTTGTATAGTTTTAATATGATTTACTTGTAACTTTCAGTTTTGTCAAGCTAGTGAAGTCAGACCAGAAAATGTCTTGTTTGGGGTCAAGGGCTAGACCCTAAAGTCGTTTTGCCCGGTCGATCCAGGCTGTCAACTCAGCTGGGGAAAACTTCTCTCCAGGTAAGTGTCTGTGATAATATTAATATTTGTCTAATGCAGAGAGGATGAGGCTCTTTGTCTATGTCAATTATTTCATGAATTTCATTTCTTCATCCGCTGGTCAAAGTTATAAAGTTATCTTTGGGGAAACTGTTTAGTAACCCATCCCTTTGAAGGCATTTCACCCCAAGATCAATTGAGATCTCATACAATGGGGAGTTTTTCATCAGATAAACTACTTGTTTTTGTTACTGTAGCCTATGCTTTATTGATGCACAAAATTGAACTCTTAACGTCTTAAACAATGTCCATTATTGGGCAGCCCTTTATTCCCCTATAGAGCCTAATATTTGCGGGCTGAGCATTACTCCAATTGTCCCTACGGTTATGTTCTTGTTCCTATAATCGAGGTGATTTAACTACTTTTGATCTCCTCTTTTACATGCAGGTAGACTCGTTCAGAAGCAGCATGTCCGCATCCACACCCACCTTCCCCTGGACAGAGGCGATGGTTCCTTTCTGATGAGGTACCGTCTGCATTGGCAGATCTGTGTGATCGCTTGAGAGAAAATATCAGTTAACTCATCATCTAACTCTGCCTGTTTGAATAATATAGATGGCAGTATGTTGAGCTGTTATTTATTCTCACTGATTCCACGTGATGCTGCATCCTGTTGGTTTTATGTCCTCAGGCCCAGCCTATCATGGGTACTGTGACTGCTCAGGGCACAGTCGCGATTTTAGCATGTAAATCTCGGTGCCCCCGCATTTGTTTTATATGCATGCCAGCAAAGCCACTACACAACACTAAACAATACATTCATTTTACTATAACAGTGACATACAGGGCCTATATAAAGCTGTCCCAACAGCAGTCCTAACGTCTTACCACTGCTACACCTGGCAATCAGCGGAGCCTTGTCTGGCAGCGAAACAGTTCGTTCAGCCTAGGGTTGCCAACTGTCCTGTATTAGCCGGGATGTCCCTTAAATTGGGCTGAATTGGTTTGTCCCATACATGATCTCCCTTGTCCCGTATATTCATCCAATCACAGTATAGCGTAAACGCGCCAATTCCTGCAAAGTAATTTCTGTTGTAGTTCGGTCGGTTTGGCATATCATGGAAATATGGATAAACATGCAAAAAAAGAAAAGATTGCAGCGACAACAAACAATGGGAAGCAAACAAGACGTGGGTTAAGGCTGTCAGTGGTGACTCCGATGAAAGCTTTCTGTACTTTATGTTGTCAGGAATTCTCAATTGGCCATGGAGGGGAGAGTGACCAAACTCAGCATGCATCCACAGAAATGCACAAGAAGGCCACACTAGCTAAAGGTGCTAGCAATATCGTCTACTGCGGAAAATGATGTTCTGCCTCCTATGGAAGGTGAGCCCGTGTATTTCTCAGTTGCCAGTGATGCCTCAAACAAGGGAAATAGAAAAATGTTTCCAGCGTGCGTAAGATATTTCTGTGTCTGATGGAGGGCAGTTCAAGTTACTTGACTATTATGAAGACAGTGATGAAACTGCAAATGGCATACATCAAGCTCTGATGAACTATCTGGAAAATCATGAACTTGATATTAGACACTTCACAGCCTATGCAGCAGATAATGCCAATGTCAACTGTGGAATACACCACTCCGTTTACCAGTTATTGAGCACTGACAACAATCGCATTCCGAAAGCTAATTGACCAACTCACATAACTCATAATGCCTTTTGCCATTCCAATTGAATAAGACTATGAATATACACTGTTTATTCATTCCCATAACACCATACCCACACTGCCGTGTGACCGTGCACTGGCACGCCACCTTTTGTCCCTTATTTGGTAGTGAGAAAGTTGACAACCCTAATTCAGCCTCATTTACTGCATTTAAAAAAAACATAGCTGATATGGCTGATTTGCTTAAACAAATGTGGTTTTAACTGACAATTGAGATGTACAAACTATGGCATAAGGTGGGGGGGCGAGTAAATAAGAGGCAATCAGTAATTCCGATTGACATTAATGAGCGAGCTTGGACGGACATAGTCAATATAAATATTTGTTCAGACTTCAGTGCCTTCCCCACCATTGACCTGCAGCGCCTCCTACAGGAGGTTCCCTGTCGGTTCTCCAACAGAGGAGGTCTCATTCACTATGCTGTAATCGAGACAACCAGGTCGCTGTTCCCTGGGAAAAATGCATTGACTTCAAGATAATTTTTTCAAAAATAAATAAATATGTAACCTTAATTTAATTAGTTCTCTGATGAAATGTTCCTCTCACTATGCAGGAAGGTAAAACGTTGCTTTGTCTTTTTTGTGTCATTGTATGCGTTCACTATTAGTTATAGGTGAGTTTGTATGTGCTGGTCTCTGTCCTTTCATCAATAAGTATGATCATGGTCCTTTCTTAACTGTCCGATGGTACTTATTTGCCCCTCACCAGAAATTCACATAATAATATATTTGCAATATGAGGTGAGGCTTCCTGATGTGGAATTTTACATCAATGTGGGAGACTGGCCAATGGAAACAAGGAAGCAGATGACATTCCTGGGGCTGTTCCAATCATCTCCTGGTGCGGTTCCACAGACACCATCCTCCCCACCTATGACAACACTCACTCCACCCTGGAGACCCAGTGACATTTCCAGTGATCTGCTGTCAGTCCAGGGCAACACAGGTAAGACACATTACTTCTTACATTCTCCCTTGAGCTAATTCTGCTTACTTACACCTCATTACTCATATGCACATTACTCTGTTTCTTTGGCCTCTTGGTCCAACAAAACAGAACAGGCCTTATTCTGTGGCCGGGACAGTCGTGAAGAGTGCCTACACCTGGTCACTCTGTCCAAGAAAAGGGGGAAGGATCTGGGCAAAACAAATCTTGTTGGATTCTTTGACTTATTCAAGGTGGGGGAACATTCTGAACATTCCACCCAAAGCCAGCAGGTTCCCAAAATAAAAAATTGGTAGCCACAATAATATAAAATAAAAGGGAATTCTAAACTTTCACACCTTGGCGTAATATACGGCCCTTTCCCATTTACAGTGTAAGTATCAGGTGAACGTTAAGGGCACAGTGGCTCCTTACAGGTTCCCTTAGCTGATGCTGGGGAACAGCCTGGTGCTGAAGCAGAATTCACCAAATCACTTCTACACCCACCT